>NW_026867575.1:1177744-1418769 GCF_020745735.1 Hemiscyllium ocellatum
GCTTACTCTCACACACACGCACGCACAATTACAGGCATTCCTATACACACGCATATACACGGGCACATATACACAGACACCCACACACACCCTTACACATACACTCCCACAATCGCACATGCATTCTTTCCTAGACTTAGACCAATCTAAACTCATGCACACACATATACACTCTCTCTTCCTGACACTCACAACCCCCACCGCACACGCACACATGCATCCACGCACAGACTGAAGACATGTTACCCTCACATTCACACACAAATGCACTCTCTCTCACACTCATAAAACACCAACCCAGACAGACACACACACAAAGACCTACATGCATACATACACGTTTGTGAGATGAATTTCTACTTGCAGTGTTACATTGTACTTTGCTCTTAAACTGCATGAACTCATGTAAAACTCTGTTATCTGACCTTTTTGATTAGAATCAATCTAAATATCTTGGCACAGACAGAAAACACTGGTGGCAAACACCTTCGACATATTGTCTAGCTAACACGTATTGTTACAATTAACCTGAGAATGCAACTTTATAAAAAAAAAGACTTTGTGATTCACACATGAAAGAATTGAAACTACCATGGCATTCGAACAAAAGAAAGACTCAACAGACAATCAATGTATTTTTCAAGGGTAATTTCAGTTACATCACACTGTAATCTTTTGTTATAAATTCTCTGCCTTACAATTGTGTCCTCTACAACTGCCTGATGAAGGAGCGGCGCTCCAAAAGCGAGTGTGATTCCAATTAATCCTGTTGAAATATCATTTTGAGTTTCTTGCAAAGCTTCTCCTCTGCTTTTGGTTGCACGTTAGCCACACGCTCCTGTTCTTTGGGCACACAGTGGCAATAGAGAACGCTAGGTCAGAGAAACTACTCGTGGGTCTGCTACTGGGCCTGTGCAAACTTGTCATAAACAGGCAGAGGGTCATGGAGCGGATCGTTATGGCCGATTACCAACCCGTCTATTTGGTTACATTTCAGTCCGGAAGTCCCTGAAGAAGAAGCACACGGTGCCTACCAATATCCTCGAGATTTTCAGAGATAGCCGGGCACAGCTGGGAGTGGAGTGTTTTATTTCTCCCCTCCTACTCTATTTTGATTTTATCCCTGCTCTCCAGCATCTTTTTGATAATGGAACATTGCTCTTTGGCGCGAAGGGCACTTTTTGTCACTGGCCCCTGTGGTGCTTCCTTCCTTCCTGCTGGTGTAAAATGATTAAGGGTTTATACACCTGTTTTTTCTCTTTGTGTCTCGCAACTGCACATACACAACTTGGGTGCTGGGGAAGAACAGAAAGAAAAAATAAATTCAATCCGATCATTCTTCATTTCATGCACCAGTCACTCCAGCCCAGTAATCAGTTTCGTCAATCTTTGTTGCTCTTTCTCCGATAAGGAGGTCAAAACTGGAGTAATATGTTAAATGACATTGTTTTATATTATATTATAGCATTTTATATTATAAAATAATGTGTTATACCATATCAAGGAATGTTTGCCACCTTTCGATTTCCTTCATTGAACAGCACAATGCATCAGTGGTTCTCATTACCGTCTCACAGCACCAGGACCGAGGCTCTACTCCACAATTGCACACTGGCTGTGCAGAGTTTGTACATTCACCTCATCTCTGTTGGGTTTCCTCTGACTTCTATAGTTTTCTCGCACATTCCAAAACCTTTGCAGCTTCGTTAAATTAGTTGTGGTGAATCAAGGCTAAACGGATGGAATTTCATCTGGTCGTGAAGCTCTTCAGGGGGTCTGCATGGACTCGATGGATCTATATCATAATGTTTTATATTCACTGCCTTTTACTGATCATATATTGACGACATCAATCAAGTCACTCAGCTTCAGCTCAGCTTCTAAATTCCAGAAAATACTGGTCTCCTCAAAACATAACCCACAAAGTCCATGCTTCATTCATATAAACCCATATTTACTTGATCCAAGGCAAATTAAACCTTTTTAAGATCTGTTTCTCAGATCTGCTCACAGTCGAGAAATGGGGTGCAAGCAGGGTGTTGTGAAATCGTAGCTGTGCTACGATGAGTATGCCGTCATACTCCATTTCTCACGTTGAACACAATAGTCCTTCAGCAGCCTTGAACATTTTATGCAAAATATCGACTTCCACTCCAGTTTACTTTCATTCACTCCCTTCCCCAATCTGTGGTATCGATCTCCTACCAGTGGTTAGCAAGCGAGTGGCTGCTCCATTTGTAAAATATCATTTGGAATATTTGATGATGGGAACAAACAAAACTTGCCAAGTTTACTCCAGAGTCCAGGCTTAAGTACTTAAGGGATATAGTTGGGAATGGAGGAATGGCATTGAGTCAGATGGAGTCGTGTGAACTCAGTGACATTCTCGAAGGAGTTGTTGGAGCATGGAGATCAACTGATGATCATTGTGGAAATATTCAATGATCCCCGAATACGTGTGTGTGTGTGTGTGTGTGTGTGTGTGTGTGTATATATATATATATATATATATATCGGTTACCATGTGACACCAACCGACATTGTGGTAGCTACCCACCTACACTGTCTCCACAAGTGATGCCTGACTCAATGCACTGTGCGTACTCCTGGCCTGCTGGGAATTATTTCAGAATCCTCACCCAGTTTACAATGGACTGCTCGGTCTTTGCTTGTGACTCCAGACACAACCACTGAGTATACCACAGATCTGCTCTGCATCTCCATGTGAGTACACATCTGCAATCCTCCGCATACCATTGAATTACTATATCGCAATATGTGACACAAAGCTATGCTTCCAAAAGATCTGTTCTGCCTCATCATGTGACCTGAGATGCACAGAACTTTGGTTACCACTGATGTGCTCTGTTTCCATGTCTGCCTCAAGATACACTGCATTATGATTACCAGTGACTTGTCTGTCTCTACTATTGAATCCAGCTTCACAGCACCTTGGTTACTATATCACCTCCTCAGTCTCTACACGTGACTGCTATCCACTGCACTGTTGTTACTCATGGTCTGCACTGCATCTTATGCCAGATCCACAACTTCATAGATCCATATAATCCCTAATTTGAGGAAACTTGCTCCTTGGTTCAACAAGACCGAGCCTCTGAAGAGTAAGCCAGCAAGACGCATTCCCCTCCCCTATTAATCCACATTTCCATAAACGAATGAACCTATCCAACATATCCCTGAACATTACGGACAATTTATCATGTCCAATTCACCTAATCTGCACATCTTCGGATGGTGCGAGGAAACAGGAGCAGCTTGAGGTAATCCAGGCAGAGGTGAGGAGAATGCACAAACTCTACACGAAAGAAAGTCGCCTAAAACTGTAATCAAACATTGGCCCCTGGTGTTGTGATAGGGCAATGCTAACCACTGAGACAACGTGATCTTTGGATATTGCCAAGAATGGTGTTATTTAGCTTTATGGATAGGCTCTGTTGTGTTTTTCTCTGCAGCATCAGAGGCTTAGGAGTAACCTTATCGAAGATTATAAAATTATGGTGGGCCTGTATAGACTGAAAAGTCCATAATCTTGCACCCGATTCGGTGAGTCCAAAACTGAACGGGGCAACATTTTCCACTCATAGCGTGGTTTGAGCATGGAATGAATTGCTGAAGGAAATGATAGAGCTTGCTACAATTGCAACATTGAAAAGGTGTCTGGATGAGTGTGCAAAAAGAAATCTTCAGAGAGATATGGCTGAAAGTTTGGCAAATGGGCTTAGATTAATTCAGCATGTCTGGTCGGAATGGTTGAGTTGGACCAAAGATTCTGTTTCTGTGCGGTATATTTCTATGATCTATGATTTAAGACGCACGGCACTATGGCTACCACTGATTTCCTCCATTTCTGCATCTCTTTGCAGAACACCAGCGCAATATTTTCACCTGATCTGCTCTCTCTCTCTGCGTTTGACTTCAGACCAAAAACAATGTGGTTATCACTGATCTGCTGAGGCTACGTATGTGAATCCAGATTCACAGCACTCTGCATCACACTCATCTACTCTACCTCTACCTGTGACTCCAGAACACCAGCACTGGAAATATTCTCATCGACATTGTCTCTTCATTCGACTCCAGACCCACAGAACAATACCTACCACTCAACTGCTCTATACAACTCCAGGCTAACTGCATTGTGTTTACCACAATCTGCTTTATCTCTGCTTATAACTCCAAACCCACACCACCGTGAGCAACACGAATCGTTTCTGTCTCAACATGCGACTCCAGAAGAACAACATTGTATATATTATTAACTTGCTGTGTCTACATGTGACTCCAGATACACGGGCCTGTAGTTTCCACTGACCTGCTCCCTCTCTACGTCCGAGTCCCAACACACAGCACTGTGGCTACCGGTTACCTGCTCTGCATCTGCATTCGAATCAGGCACACAGCAATGTGTTTAATCCAACCTGCGCTTCTCTAACAAGTGACTGCAGACTCACAGCACTGTTATGAATGACCTGCTCTGTAACGACAGACACACAGCATTGGGTGTTCTATTGATCTATTCTGTCTCAATATGTGTCGCATGGCCGACGTAATTTTGCTTTGAAATAACCTACTGTGTTTCTGCATGTGACTCGAGACACAAAACACGGTGGTTACCAATGACTTGTTTTGTCTACTTGTAACACTAGACTCAAAGCACTGTGGTTGCCATTGACCTATCCTGTCTCTACATTTGAGAACAGGCCCAAACCACAGTTGTTCCCTCTGACCTGATATCTATCTCCACGAGACAGCAGTCCACAGCACTGCAGTTGTCACTGGTGCACGCTGTTTTTGCTCTTGATTCCAGACTTACAACATTGCCCGTAACACAATGGATTTTTAAGAAAGTTGCCAAGGTTTGAGGGATTGAGCTTCAGGGAGAGCCTCAGCAAGCTGTTGTTTCTATTCCCTGGATACGATGGGTGACCTTGTAAAAGTTTACATTAGGGGCATGGATAAGTTGCAAAGTTCATACCTTTCCCCGACAGTAGGGGAATGCAAAACTAGAGAGCATTTTTTTAAGAGTAAGAGGTAAAAATTGTTAAAAGGGTCATGACAGGCGACTTTTCTCACATAGTAGATGTGCCAGCGGACGGGATAAACACTGTGACAGTTACAACATTTTAAAAGTATCTGGATGAGCATATGAGCAGGAAAGTTTGAGAGAGATAAGGGCTAAATGGTAAATAATGGGGTAGTTGGACAAATGATTCGGTTTCCCTGCTGCACATGTCTGTGATTCTCTGGCTCTGGATCCGCAGCATTGTGAGTACCAGTGAAATACTATGGCTCTCAATCCGCATGTCAAACTAAATCATTTAGATACATCAGAGTTCGTAGAGTTCCCAATAAGAACCTTTGGAGACAACCATTGGTCACGGCCCTTCGGAAAACAACTACCCTTCTCCAGTTATACTCCTGGTTTTAATGTTAGCATATAATGTCTTGGAACTTCCCTTTACTCTGCTTGCCTCGGGCATTTCATAGCTCTTTCTGGCTCCTCTAAATCCCTGCTTTAATACCTTCCTGCCTTCATTAAGTTTTTCATCGCCCTTTTCCAACTTATGTTTCCTAAAACTTCCGTATGCTCCCCCCCACCGTTGACTGAATTCAGAATCTCACTCGTTATCCAAGTGTCCCTTAGATAGCTTTCCTTGCTTTTCATTCATCCACTACACTATTGTTGCCAATGTCTCGGCAAGTACCTTCAGACAGAAGCATTGTATTTCCCATGACTTGCTCTGTCTCCAGCTATGACTCCAGACGCACAGCTCTGTGGTTAACCTGACATGCTCTGTCTGTCCTGATGACTGAAGACCTCCAGCTCTGCGGTTAGCACTCACCTGTTCTATAACTGCATGTGACTCTTGACCAACAGCACTGTGGTAGTGCCTAATCTGCTTTTACTCGACATGTGATTATCAGTGTCCTATCTGGCTCTGCACTTAACTTCAGACACAAAACATTTTGTTAAGCACTGGCCTTGTCTCTCTCTGCAAGTGACACCAGAAACTCCGTAATATCGTTGCCACTGACATGCTGTGTCTCTTCATATGACTACTGGTCAAATGCACTGTGGTTATCATTTACTTGTGCTATCTCTGCATTAAAGTCCCGCCCCACAATACCTTGGTTTCGCTTCTCTGCTCTGCCTCCAAAGATGACTAGATACACAGCAATCTGGTTATTATTGACCTGCTGTGAGTATACATGTCACTGCAATCTCACAGCACGATTGTTATGACTGACATGCTCTGGCTCTGCCTGCGACTTCAGACACATAGCATGTGGTTGCTGTTGATCTGCTATGCCTATACTTGTGAGGACAACACTGTTTCTACCAACATTCTGGTCTGGGTAGATTTATAAATCCATAACAATAGTTCCATTAACCTACTCTGTATATACTTCCTGACTTAATGCTAACAACAATGCGATAAATATAGATCTGCTCATCCTTTCAATCGAATCCTCAGGCACAACGCTGTGGGTAATATTGACCTGCCCTTTCCCTATATTTAACTCCAGACTCACAACGAAATTCTGACCTTGACATCGTCTGCTGCTACAGATGAAGACAGACCCACTTCAACAGCGTTATCACTTACCTGCGAATGGAATTTTGGCCTTTGTTTCAAATGGAATATCGCAAATGCTCTCACCAAGCCCTCAACTACTATGAAACTGATATACTCTGTTCTTAGACAAGGCACTGTGGGACAAAGCTTTTTATAATCTATTCCTCTCCTAATTTCCCATTCCTCCTCAGCATTCTGGGCTCCAAAGAGAACAAATCCAGCCTTCCGATTCACTCGTCATAACTGAGAGTTCCATCCCAGGTAACATCATGCTGAATCTCGTCTCTTTTGTCTGCGGTGGAAGCTGGACTTTCCAATATTGTGGTGAGCCGAGCTACACTCAGTATTCCCAATATGGTTGATGCAATGATAAACAATTTTGTAAGCAGACTTCCTTGCTCCCAGCTTGTAATGACTAAAAAGTGAAAACAACCCGCACGCACTCCAGATAACCCTGTCTACAGGCGTTCACATCTTCGGAGATCTACTAACTTGCACATCAAGTTTCCATCGTTCCTCAATACGTCCTGGGACCAAACATACATTTTGAACATCCTTACCCAATTAGACTTCAAAATGCATCAGCTCAAAATTGTTGGGATTAAATTCTATCTGCCGTAGATCTGCGAATTGATCAAATGAGCATTATCAAACTCAAAACTGAGACTATCTTCGTCACGATCAACAACACTACCGAATTCGAGTCCTTTGCAAACTTACTAATTATCGCTTTTACTTTCTCATCCAAGTTGTGAATGCATAGTTCATATTCAAGAATTAGACATTCATTACTTTAGAGGAAGGAGATGCCGATTTAAAAGATTGTGAGTGCTTGGAATTCCTTTGTCAAAAGGTAATGGATGCAAATAGTTTAAATTTTGTTTTCATGCTGATGTCGACATATTGTCGATCATTGAGAGGTGAAAATTACTCAACGAATACGTAAGAAAGCATAGTTGACGAATAAAACAAAAACAGCCACGACCTTTTTGCGTAGAAAATGAAAGAATTGTGCATGCTGCGAACAAAAAAGAAAAAAACAGCAATCGCCAGAAATGTTCAGCAGGTCTGGCAGCTTTTGTGGATACAAATCAGATTTAAACTTCCGAGGCGCGCGACCTTTCCTCAGAACTGTGGTGCCTTTCCCGCTTCTGAGGAAGGATCATTTGAATCGAAAAGGTGACACTGATCTGCCTCACGAATGCTGTCAAATCTGCTGAACTTTGCCAGCTCTTTCTGTTGGTCATGATCTCATTGATTTGAATTCTAGTAAACTGGAATTGGTGAGGGCCTGCTCCTGTTCCTATTTGGTGTGTTCGGGTGACCATACATAATACACCTGACAGCCTCCAACATCGATAAGTCGCGATTGTACATTGGAAGATGTTATTTGTTTTCTGCATACTCAGTGGTTCATTCACCTCATGATGCAAGCCAAGCTTGGTAGATATTTCCCTTTATGTTTGATCAGTGTGGTTCAGAAGTGATGCAACTGGTGTTCTCCTGCTTGTAGGCCAACAGGACGTGTGCATTTTGTCTCCTTCCCAGTGCAACTGCCATTTGTTTTTCAGTCTTTGAGTTCGGAGAATGATGCATTGGGGATACACAAATATCTCTCTGTGTGCAACAGCACGCTCCCCTTCCCCCAAGTAAAGAGTGAACAATGAGCCAATGACATTGCCTGCGAGTTTCTATTTGTGTCTGTTGGAGCAGAGAATCAGGGAACCTAAGAGATTATCTTCAAGTCCTTTCAATACCTTGTGTCTTTCAATTTCTATTTGTGTCCCCTTATTGGACTCAGGGTAGCAGCTGTTTTCTTCTCGCTCTGCCCGTGCTCCCCAAAAACCTCTCCACTTGAAACAGGCTTGCCCAATACTGCCTTCGCTCTAAAAAAAAAGCTATCCGTTTATGTCCAGCCTCTCTCTGAAGCTAAAGTGCTTCATTGAACAGGGAAAAGTACAACACAGGAACAGAACTTTCCGCCAGCATGTCTGTGCCGATCAGTGTACTCCTCTAATGTAATGCTATCTGCCTTCCCATGATCAAGATCGCTATGTAGTCCACGTGTTCATCCGTCTATCTAATTGTATATTAACCTTTGCTATTGTATCCAATGTTGCAACTTCAGGGGTAATTCCGGACATCTACCACACTCTCTGTATGAACAAACGGTTTCATGCATATTCTTTCAAACATTTTCCCCTGTGCCCGATATGAGGCGATATTACAAACTTGGGTGCTTTATATACTTCTTTCAGATCGCCTCCCAGCACCAAACCTCAAGCACAAATCATCCAAATTTCTCTAATGGCTTTTGGTAACTCATCATTCCGAACCAAGCAACATTCTTGGAAAACTCTTTCTCAGGCGCTGCAAACCGTCCAGGTCCGCCCTACCATGTAGCGACCTGAACTGCAAATAATCCTACAGTTGAGGCCACACCAAAGGCCCACACGGCAGCTAAGCTGCATCAGTGTGACGATCGTCACTGCATCTTAATCATTTTCTGACAACTTCTTTACTCCCTGTCAATGGGACATTGATATGAAAGCTTGCGATTTCCACTCATACTGGTTCTGTCAACAAACCCTCATAGACGATCTTACTTTTTGCAGCTGTGATATTATCCCTGATTAGCAATGCCAATCCTCCAATTCTTTTCTGCCCCACACACCCAATTCTTTTTGAAACAACTAAACGCTGGGAAATCCAACAACCATTCCTGCCTCTTTGATATTCAATTAATCACAATGGCCACAATATGACCGTTCCAAGAATTGATCCAGATTTGGAGTACTGAACGCTCATTCTTGATGTTTCTTGTCTTAAACTAGACACGTTTCAAGCCATCACACTGACTGCACCTTTGCGCAATCTAGCGCTGTCCCTTCTCACAGACCCTCTGCAAGCTGTATCTAGTGCATCACTGCCTATTGCAAAATCTGCTCCATCGTGTTGTTGCCAACACTGCTGCTTATCTAGATTGAACTCTCCCAAAGCGCTCTAGCTAACCTCTTGTGGTGCCCCTCCTGTTCAGGTGCAATCCCTACTTCTTTTAAAGATCAAATCTTTCCAGAATGTATCCAATACGATATGGAAATTACACATTTATAGTAATCTTGTCTCCGCTGACATTAAATCATAGCTGATAGGTTGATCATTCCCATTCTCTCGCTTTCCCCCATAATCTTCCATCTCCTTGATAATCAGGAAAACCATCTGTCTCAGAATTAAATATACTCAACGACCTGACTTCCAAAAACGTGTGTGGCAATACATTCCATAGGTTCACCAGTCTCTGCCTGAATACATTTCTCCTTATCTCGGTTTTTAAAGTGCTTCCTTTCACACCCAGGCTTTGCTGTCGGGTCCTATTCTCTCCTATCAGTGGATGCATTTTCGCAAAATTCACTCTTATCTGCCCATTCAGTATTCTGCTTGTGTACTGCAGAGAATGTAAATGCAAATTTTCAAATGACCATTTCTCTGTCACCCTTGTGAGTTTGGGGAAAATAATCAGGAATTTGACCTAGTGAAGAAGGTGGTGAAATTTGGACAGAGTCTCTGAAAACCGAGGCAGTGAGATGGGGTAATTTGGGACATTTCAGAGCGTGAGTATAGATGTTCATTATTTGAAGAAGTCAAGAACTCGGCCTTTTGAATTCCGTGCTCATAGAAATCAGTGTGCTTTCTAGCTGTCATTTTGTTGGTCTATTAGGCTCGCAACAACTCAGCTCCAGGGAGTTAGGACGGACCTTGTCCAGAAACGCTCCTCACAATATCTGGCATGTGAGTCAGGCAGATATTTCATAGATAAAACCGACGGACAATGTTCAGTGGAAACAGAATACGGAATGAAGAACTTCAAATCGATGTGAAACGAGTCGACAATCAAACCATTCAATTGAGACTGTCTTTGAATGGCAGAGATACGAAGTGGAGTAGCAAGGACAACGAAATAGAGAGCACGACAGAAAGGGGAAAAGCAGAAAGCTGGGTAGAGTGAGGAACGAGAGGGCGAGTGTGTGGGACGCACACAAAGACACAGCTACAATGGAGACAGAGAGAGCTAGAGGCGGTAAGTGAAAGTGATTGATTCAGCTTATTACACTGAGTAAAACTAGATGAGAGAAAGTGAGTGGGACAATGCGAGCAAGGGTGACAAGCGACAGTGAGGGACATGAGAGAAAGTTATGTATAGAAGGAGTCAGAATGAGAGTGACAGAAAAAATGAAAAAGAGATAGAATGAAGATCAAAGACAAATTGCGCAGCATCTTGATGGAAGTAAAATGCATGAGAGAAATGAGGAAGTGAAAGGCAGACAGGCAGTGATATAGAAACAGAGTAAGATAGAGCAGCATAGGTTCCCCACTCAGTAGCTAAAGACGTTTCTCCTTATCACTATTCTAAAAGATCTTCCATTTACCCTCAAGCTGTGCCTTAATATCCTATTTTCTCGAGCTAATGAACACATGTTCTCAATATCCACTCTGACCTGCGCATTCACTATTCTGTTTCTACACCATAGGGATTCTAAATGTAAAGCTTCGAATAGCCATCTCCCTGTCGCCCAGTGAGATTGGGAAAATGAACAGCAGTTTAACCCAGTGAAGGAGGAGATGAAATTTGGACAGAAACTCTGAAATGCTAATGCAGTGTGCCGGCGAAATCCCAGGATATATCACAGAGTGGGTGCGCAATTTACTGATTTCAAGCGGTCACGGATTCAGCCGGTAGTGGTCCATCTTAGCAGGAACGAGAGTGCACTAATCTTCTTGTTGTGGTCTGTTCATCCAGAACTACTCACCTCCGAGAAGTTAGTACAGACCTTGCTCCGAATCGTTCCTCACAATAGGATCACGTTGAACAGCACCACCCAAGACAAATCGGCCGAAATCGCCCGGTCACTTTAGGGTAAGGAAGGTGAAGCAGCGGATTTCATTCACAGTGTGAGGGAGGAATGCGTTTCCGAGGAAAAACTGCTGGAAAAATACAATGGGAGCAGAATCCAGAATCAAAAACTAAAAATAGTTGTGTTGACAGTAGGGAAGAAACCAGACAGGTGCAATGATAGAGTGAGAGAAACAGAGATTGAGACGAGAATTGGTGTGCAAGTGTGTGTGTGTGTGTGTGTGTGTGTGTGTGTGTGTGTGTGTGTGTGCAGCGGCAGAGAGGAATGGAGAGAGAGTGTGTGAGAGGCAAAGAGGGACAGATAGTGAAACAGAGAGCGTGACAGCCAGGGAAAGACTGGCAAAAAATTGGAGAGAGTAAGAAAAGATAGGGGAAGAGCGATTGGCAGAGAACGTCACAGGTACAAGTGAGGCAGTGGGAGTGAGAGGCAGCAAGTGACAGACAGTAAGACATATTGTTGCACGGTAAGTGAGACTGAGACGACACATAATGAGAGACAATGTACGTAAGGATGACGAGTCTGAGAGAGATGACAGAATGAGATGTAAATAGAAATCATCCTAGACACAGACAAAGTGAGAATGACAGAAAGAGTGACAGAGACAGATTGAAAGACAAATACAGATTGAACAATATATAACTGAGAATAGAAGGAATGAGAGGATGTGTGAGAGAAATTACAGAGTGCAATGCAGACAGACAGGGACATAGAAACGGAGTAAGACATAAATGGAGGCAGCAAGAGAGTGAGGATTACATTAAAATGACAGGCAGAGTGATAATGATGAGAAGCTTTGAGATAGAGAGACAGAAGTCCAGGCAAAAATAAAAGAGATAGACAGAGCGACAGGACCATTTCAAGAATACCAACCTAAGCAGTAAGCTGACATTTGCTCTGCAGAAGAGACGCGCTCCAGTGGTCGTAAGGCAGACACGGACTCGGTCTGCAGCACTTCCAGAAGTTGATGGATACCCCATCACTGTTCAGGGACAGTTGGAGACAGTTCGAGATGGGCACGCACTGCTGGCCTTGCCAGTAACATTCCCATTCAAACATTTTTAAAAGTCGTTCTGCTGAAATGCTCCCGGTGTCAACCAAAAACAAATTCATCACAATGCGGTCTTTGTAATTTAAATATATATTTTATCTGGCCGAAGCAAAAATCCCCACAATACCAGTTATAGTCTAACATTTTTTTTAAGATTAGATTACTTCCAGGGTAGAAACAGGCCCTTAGGCCCAACAAGTGCAACCCACCCATACCTCTACATTTACCCCTTTACCTAACACTGCGGGCAATTTAGCATGGCCAATTTACCTGACCTACACATCTTTGTGACTGTGGGAGGAAACTAGAACACCCAGAGGAAACCCACGCAGACACGGGGAGACATGAGTCGGTAATTGAACCCGCCTCTCTGGCGCTGTGAGGCAGCAGTGCTCACCACTGTGCCTTTGTGCCGCCCACGGAAGCATTGGATTTCGGAGCGCCATTCCTTCACGAGGTGTTTTATTTGGCCATCACTGTCTGAACCTGACTGGCTTCTGCTGTCTCACTGTGTGTGGAGCTTCTCACTGACTGACGCTGGTCTCCTTTGTCCACAGGTGTCAAGAATCCTGCAATCTTTGTCAGGACAGTCAGTGTTTAAAGGTATTTTGAAATATTCTGCAAGTAAGTTAAAGATTCATGGCACCACAGGTCACTTTGTTAAACATAAACAAACATTATTGTGCAAATGCGAAGCGAAAGAAAGCATCCTTATATAACACAATCCAAATTATCTGTGTAATGTTTTGAATTCAATTTCACGTTTACAGCCGAAGATTTTTAACACATGAAGTGGTGAAGACTCATTCACTTTCTGAAGGGATTAACCAAAACATACGTCATAGCCAACTGGAAGTTACTTCGACTCCTTCCCAGTTTTTCATTCTTATACCTGTGATTTCTCGAGCTTTCTGTCTGAAAATGTTCCACTGTCTGTGTTGACACAGCCACCTGTCAAAAGACTTGCAATTCGTTCACGGCTGGCGACAATCTTCCATGGTTATGTTTTTCCGATGCATTTTTATGTTTGAGGGGCAAATTTGATTTCTAAAATTGTTTTATATATATATATATATATATACACACACACACACACACATATATATATATATATATATATGCACACACACACACACACACACATATATATATTTCTTATTAATGCAATGAACATTTGGGAAAAAAAGAATTTTCTAATAAACGTTTCAGCTAAGCCGGCAACTCAGAATATTTTTTTTCTTTGACATCTGGACTGACTTTGCTGAAAATATAAATGCTTCAGAATTGAGTGCACCCATTTTAACTCGTGGTAATTGCGTTGGAAAGAATTGGCTACTCAGTAGCTTCCGTTTTTGATAGAACATTTCCCTGGAGAAATACCAGCCACTCTTACCAACACTGATTTACTCCTTGATCACCAGGAATATCATTGTCACTGTCACAGTGACATCTTCAGTATTAATCTTTTTGACCACCTTGTGGGGACACAGTTTGCAGACAAACGGCTGTCCATAGTGTGAACTCTCTGTTGTGTGTGCAGGCTGGATCATGCAGTGAAGCATTTCCCTCACTGGCTATTTATTTTGGCCAATGAAGGAATGTAGCTTAGGTTCACGAGGTCAATTCCTGGAATGGTGGACTACCTTACGTTGAAAGATTGGAGCGACTGGGCTTGTATACCATTGAGTTCAGAAGACAGAGAGGGGATTTGATTGAGACTACAAGATTATTAAAGGATTGGACACTCTGGAGGCAGGGAACATGTTTCCCCTGATGGATAAGTGCTGAACCAGAGGACACAGCTTATAAATGCGAAGTAGACCATTTAGGACAGAGATGAGGACTAAGATCTTCAACTAGAGAGTGGTGGCTGTGTGGAATGCTGTGCCCCAGAGGGCAGTGGAGGCCCAGTCTCTGGATTCATTTAAGAAAGTGTTGGGTAGAGCTCTCAATAGTGTAATCAAGGGTTATGGAGATAAGGCAGGAACATATTGATTAAGGATGACCAGCTGTGATAATATTGCATGGTGATGCAGTCTCGAAGGTCTGAATGGCCTACTCCTGCATCTATTGTCTATTGTCAGTGAACGCAGATAAACGGACTGCCTGCAATGCGAATTCAATGGTGTATCTGAAAGGGGGAGGGGGGTAAATCTGTCAATCACTTCCCACACTGAGAGCAGGTGAATAGCTTCTCCCCAGTGTCAGACCGCTGGTGAATAAACATAAAAGATGATTGAGCAAATCCTTTCCGACAATCACAGCCGGTGTGCGGCCTTTCCCCAGGCTGAACTCGCTTGTATCTCATCACGTTAGCTGAACTGGTGAATTACTTCCCAAAATCAGATCCGGGAATGCACTCCTCCTGTTACAAACTTGCTTGTGTGTCAGTAGAGCGGATGTATCAACGAGTCTCTTCGCACTGTCAGAGTTGCATGGTCTATCCACAGCGTGAACCAGCGTGTGTCAGCAGGTTGGAGACAACACTGAATTCTATCTCTTACACACAACAGGTGAAAGGCCTCTCCCCAGTGTGTCTCCACTCCTGAATCACAAGAGCGGATGGATAATAGAAACCCTTCCCACAATGCACACATTTCCTGGGTTTATCAATGCTGAAATTGTTCGCATTCTTTCTCCAGGTTTAACAATTAGTTGAAGCCTCGTCCAAACTTAGAACACGTGAATAGTCTGTCTCTGGTGTGAATTGTGCATTTTTCTTCTACGGCCGCTTTAAGTTGTTCTCACTCTTCGTGCACTAAAACACTCTCACAAGAATGTCTATGGATCATTTGTTAATCGTTTGAAGTAGACAGAACAGAGAAACATATCTCTCTCTACACGTGGAAAGGTCCATGATATTCACATACTGACAAAATCAAGTGCTTTTAGATCTTGACATGATGCTAATTTCCGATTTCTTTCGTCAAATCCTGCCCTTCTATTAGCCTGTAAAAACAGTTTAAAAATATATCAGTTCAAGATAACATTTCAAAAGAAAATCTTCTAAGTTGACGCAAAATCAGACCATTTGATAGATTTATGTTTACTGTTGATGCAGACTCGATGGGTCGAACAGTCATTATTAAACTGAATGGTCGAATGCTTGTTATAGAGTCGTTCAGATGTCTAGCGTGAAAACAAACCATTCAGTACAACTCATCCATGCCGAGCAGATATCCTCACCTAAAGTAATCCCATTTGCCAGCACTTGGCCCATATCCCTACAACCCTTCCTATTCATGCCCCCATCCAGATTCCTATTAAATGCCGTAACTGTACCAGTCTCCACCACTTCATCTGGCAGCTTATTCCAATCCCGCACCATCCACTGTGTGAAAAAGTTGTCCATAAGATTCCCTTTTTATCTTTCCCCTCTCACCCTAAACCTCTAGTTCTGCAGTTGCCCACCCCAGAGAAAACATTTTGTCTGTTTATCCTATTGATGCATGCCTATGATTTTATAAATTTCCATAAGGTCACCCCTCATCTTCCGACGCTCCAGGGAAAACATCCCCTTCCGATTTAACCTCTCCCTACTGTTCAAAGCCTCCAACGCTGGCAACATCCTTGTAAATCTTTTCTGAACCCTTTCAAGTTTCACAATATCCTTCAGATAGGAAGAACAGAATTGCCCTCAGTATTCCAAAAGTGGTCGAACCAATGCCCTGTAAAGCCGAAACATGACTTCCCAACTCCTGTACTCAATGCTCTGACCAACAAAGGAATGCATACTAAATGTCTTCTTCACTGTTCTATCTATTTGCGACTCTACTTTCAAGGAATTATCAAAATGCACTCCAACGTCTCTTTGTTCAGCAATAGTCCGTAGCACCTTACTGTGAAGTGTATAAGTCCTGCTGTGAATTTCTTTTCCAAAATACAGCACCTCGCATTTGACTAAATTAAAATCCATTTGCTACTCCTCAGCTCATTGGCCCATCTCAACTTCGCTGTCCACTATACCTCAAATTTAATTGTCATCTGCTAATTATACCTACATTTACATTCAACGAATTCTGATAAATGACAAAACTGAGTGGAACCACACCGATTCCTGTGGCACGCCACTAGTGACAAGCCTCCAGCAAGATAACCAACCTCCACCACCATCATCTGTTTTGTACCTTCAAGTCAGTTCTCCATCAAAATAATTGTTCTCCCTATGTTCCATGTGATCTAACCGACCAACCAGTCTCTCATGGGGAACCTTGCATAACTGAAGTCCGTACAGGTCATATCCACACCTCGGCCTTCATGAATCCTCTTCGTTACATGTTCAAAAAACACAACCAAGTTTGTGAGATATGATTTCTCACTCACAAAGCCGTGTTGACTATCCTGAATCTGTCTTTTCCTTTCCAAATACATGTACATCCTGTCCTTCAGGATTCCCTCCAAAAAATTGGCCACCACCGATGGCATGCTTCCTGGTCCATTGTTCCCTCGCTTTTCCTTAACACCTTTCTTAAATAGTGGCATGACGTTCGTCAACTTCCAGTATTCAGGCACCACACTTGTGACTATTGATGATACAAATATCTCAGTAAAGTGTCCAGCAATCACTTCCCACAGATCTCTTGGGTATATCTGATCAGATCCTGGGAATTTGTCCACTTTTATGTGTTTTAAGACATCCTGCACTTCCTGCTCCGTAATATGGACATTTTTCTCGATGTCACCATGTATTTCCCCACACTCTGTCCCTTCTCCACAGTAAACACTGTTGCAAAATACTCGTTCAGTATCTCCCCATCTCCTGCAGCTACACTCATCGGCTGCCTTACTGATAATCTAAGCGCCCTGCTCTGTCCATAGTTATCCTTTTGTCTTTAACGTGTTTTCAAACACTTTGGATTCTCCTTAACCCAATTCGCCAAAGTTAGTTCATGCCCTATTTTGCTCTCCTGGTTTCATCCTTAAGTTTTCTCCTACTGCGTTTATAGTCTTCTTAGGATTCTCTCTATCTCTTCTGTCTACATACAATATATGCTTTCTTCTTTCTCTTAACCAAACCTTAATTTCTCTCGACATCCAGGATTCCCTACATCTACTAGTCTTTGCTTTCATCCGACTGGTATATACTGCTTCTGGACTCTCGTTATCTCATTTCTGAAAGCTCCCCATTTTCCAGCTGTGCCTTTATCTCTTGATATCTCCCCTCCAACCCCTCAACCTCCAAATCAGCTTTTGTAAGTTTTTGCCTAACATCATCAAAATTATCCTTCCTCCGATGTTGAACTTAAACTTTCAGGTCCAGTCTATTCTTTTCCGTGACTATTTTATAATTAATAGTGTTGCGGTTGCTGGCCTCAATGTGCTCCCCCACTGACACCTCGGTCACGCCCCCGCCTTATTTACCAATCGTAGGTCAATTTTCTTACTATCTCCAACAGGAGCATCTACATACTGAGTCAGAAAGCTTCCTTGTACACAGTTAAGTTATTGTCCAACTAAACCCGATGGCAATCCCAGTCTACATTTGGCAAGTTAAAATCCCCTATCGCAACCACCCTGGTGTTCTTATATATAACGGAATCTCGTTTCCCAGTTGTTTCTCAGTTTCCTGCTGACTATTATGGGGTGGACAATACAATTGCGATCAGGTAATCATCCCTTTCTTATTTCTCAGTTTCACCCAAAAACGCCCCTGGATGTATTCCCACCAATATTTTCCCTATGTACAGCATTAATATTCTCCATTATCAAATTACCACTTCTCCCCCTCTGTAGCATTCTGCTCCACGCCCCACTCCCACCCCCATATTTCATGGAACATTTTTATCCTGGAGCATTACGCTGCAGTCCTGTCCATCCCTCTTCCACATTTTGCAATTGCAATATATTCCAGTCCCACATTACTCACCATGCCCTGAGTTCATCTGCCTTCCCTGATGGACTCTTGTATTGGAGTCGGATATTGTTCTCTGCTTTACTGATTGTTGCCCTGACTGTTTGATTTAGAACAAAGAGCGTTACAGCACATTACAGACACTTTGTCCCTCGATGTTGCGCCAGTCTGTGAAATTACTCTGCCGCCCACCTCACGTACTCTAGTTCATTAAAATCCATATGTATGTCCAATGTATGCACTTAACGTCAGCGAGTCCGACCACTGCTGCAGGCGGAAGTGTTGCAAGTACGCCCCTATTAATCTGAGAAAAGAAACCACTCCAAACTTTGTCCTGAAGCTGTCACTACTCAATTGAATGCTACGCTTCCTCGTGTTAGACTTCACTATCCGATGAAAAAGGCTCTCTCTCGCCAACCTATTTACCACTCCGAATATCTGGTTCGCCTCGATTGAGTCACATCTCAACTCTAATCTCTCCAATGAAAACTGCCTCAGTTCGGCTCAACCTGTCCTCGCAGGATCTTCCTTCCGGACCAGGAAACATCCTCGTAAACCCTCTGAAGCCTTTTTCAAAGCTTCCACATCCTTCCGAAAATGCAGTGACCAGAACTGCACACAATATTCCAGGTATGGCTTTACCAGTGTCTTGTACAGCTGAAGCATGACCACGTGGCCCAGGAATTCAATCCCCCTACCAATTTACCACATGATTTCTGCACTACATCTTTAAGTTTGTCCCCACGGCTGCTTCCAACTGTGAGTGGTGGAGGGAGTAGATGTGATGTTAATTAAGCAGGACTGCTCGTTGACAAGCTTCTTGAGTGCTGTTGGTGCAGCACCCATCCAGGTAATTAGGGAATCACACTACGGAGAGGCAACAGCAAGACACAAGTATCTTCCATCTGTATTTGCCTGTCTCCATCTGGATCTTTTTTCCCCCCTACTGTCTCACAATCGCCAAATATCTTGAATTGCTCTCTTATACTATTTCCATCTCTCAGTCCTTGCTGTCTTGAACTCTCTCACAGATCCACTGTGCGTGGGAAATCACGTCTCACAAACTTGATTGAGTTTTCTGAAGAAGTAACAAAGAACATTGATAAGTGCAAATCAGTAGATGTGATCTATATAGATTTCAATAAGGCATTCGACAAGGTTCCCTATAGGAGACTGATTAGCAAGGTTAGATCTCACGGAATACAGAGAGAACTAACCATTTGGATGCAGAACTGGTTCAAAGGTAGAAGACAGAGGGTGGTGGTGGGTAGTTTCTCAGACTGGAGACCTGTGACCAGTGGAGTGCCACAAGGATCGGTGCTGGGCCCTCTACTTCTTGTCATTTACACAAGTGATTTTGATGCGACCATAAGAGGTACAGTTCGTAAATTTGCAGACGACACTAAAATTGGAGGTGCATTGGACAGCGAAGAAGGTTACCTCAGATTACAACAGGATCTGGAGCAGATGGGACCATGGGCTGAGAGTTGGCAGATGGAGTTTTATTCAGAAAATTGCGACCTGCTGCATTTTGGGAAAGCAAATTTAACAGGACTTATACACTTAATGGTAAGATCCTAGGGAGTGTTGCTGAACAAAGCGACCTTGGAATGCAGGTTAATAGCTCCTTGATAGTAGAGTCGCAAGTAGATAGGATCGTAAAGAAGACGTTTGGTATGTCTTCCTTTATTGGTCAGAGTATTGAGTACAGGAATTAGTAGGTCACGTTGCGGCTGTACAGAACATTGGTTAGGCCACATGTGGATTATTTGGTGCAATTCTGGTCTCCTTCCTGTCAGAAAGATGCTCTGCAACTTGAAAGGGTTCAGAAAAGATTTAAAAGTATGTTGCCAGGGCTGGAGGATCTGAGCTATAGGGAGAGGCTGTGCAGGCTGCGGCTGTTTTACCTGGAGCGGCGGTGGCTGAGGGGTGACATTTTAGAGTCTTATACAATTATGAGGGGCATGGATTGAATAAATAGGCAAAATAGGCAAAACCCATGAAAATAACATCATTCAGCACTTCACACATGGAGCATCAGTAGCTGAGAACACATAAAACAGGTAGCAGCAAAGCACACAAGTCTGTGATATCTCTGTCCACCCCGAACTATCTCAATCAACAAGTGTCTCTTTCTCTTGTGTTCAATTTTTTTTATTTCCCCTCCTCTCCATCTGTCTTGATCTCTTTCACAGTCATTCTTCCTTTGCCTCATTGACCTTCTTCCTCTACCAGCTTTCTTTCTGCCTCATCATTTGTCACTGCCCTCTCACTGCCTCGAACTCAGTGCCTCTAGATCCTTTTCTGTCTCTCACACCTTCTGTCCATCCGTCTCCCATATCTATTTCACAGTATCGATCTCTCGATAAACAACAGAGTCATACATTTCATGCCATGAGCTCTCCTCGATGGCAAATTTTCACTCTTAGTTTCCCACATTTTCTCCATGATAGGTCATTCATTGTGAAATACATCAATAACATTTCAACGTGCCCTCACTGAGTTAATTGATCAGTCTACGCCATCTATCTCTGTTACCTCATTCACTATTAATTCATACACCATGACCCCAGTCCCAGAGCTTAAAAAGGATAGTGTATCTAACAGGCCGTGACTCCCAGTCCGAGAGGCGGAACAATGGTGAGGTTGTTCAGAACATTGGATAGCACTTTTGGAATACTGTGTGCAATTCCTGTCTCCTTCCAATTGGAAGGCTGTTGGAGTCGTCAAGTCATAAGGATGTGCAGCAAAGAAACAGACCCTTCAGTCCAACTTTCTCTCAACAACCAGATATACGAACCTAATCTAGTCCCATTTGCCAGCAATGGGCCCACATCCTTCTTCATACTTCCTCCACTTCCTTCTTATATACCAGTCCAGATGCCTTTTAAGTGTTGCAATTGTACCAGCTTCCACAAATTCGCCTGGCAGCTCATTTCATCTAAGTACCACCCTCTGTGCGAAAACATTATCCCTTATGTCCCATTAATAACATTCCCATTTCATCCAAAGCCTACCCCATCTATTTCTGAACATACAACACCACACATTCCCCCCCCCCCCCCCATCTGGAAGAAAATACCTTGTCTATATATCCTATCGATGCCGCTCATGATTTTGCAAACCTCCATAAGGTCACCCCTCAGCCTCCGATGCACCAGGTGAAAGCAGCCCAGCTGATTCAGCATCGTCCTACACCACAAATCCTCCAAAACTGGCAACATCCTCGTAAAGCTTTTCTGAACTCTTTCAAATTTCACAACGTCCTTCCGTTAGGAAGGAGACCAGAATTGCATGCAATATTCTAAAAATGGCCTGACTAATGTCCTGTATAGCTGCAGCATGACCTCCCAACTTCTATATTCAATGCTCTTACCAATAAAGGAAAGCATACCAAACGACTTCTTCACTATCCTATTTACCTGCAACTTTACTCTCAAGTAATTATGAACCTGCACTCCAAGGTCCCTTTGCTCAGTAACACACCCCAGGATCTTATCATGAAGTGCATAAATCCTGCTTGAATTGCTTTTGCAAAATGCATCATCTCGCATTTATCTCAATTAAACTCTATCTGCCACTCCTCAGCCCATTGGCCCATTTGATCACGACCCCATTGAATTCTCACGTTACCTACTTGGCTCTCCACTACACTTCGAAATTTGGTGTCATCTGCGAACTTAAAACTACATCTCGAATATTCCATGGTACATCCTTTCCATGCTCCTGTACCATCTGAGAAGCTTCACATGGGGCATGTGCAAGTGTAGACCGTCAGTGATATAATGGCGCATTCCCAAAGAATGTGTGGATTTCCGCTAATGGCAATCCTTCCTTAATTGAAAATCTCACTATGGTGTTTTACAGTGTTTTACACTTGTGATTTTCGTGTTGTCGACATGATGTTTCGACTGTCCACGAGTGCATGGTGGAACTTGGAAGCTGGCAGAATTTAAATTCCGTTAATAGATCAGGAACTGAAAGCAAACCATCAGTGGTCGTAATCCGGGAACAATCATGGTTTGCCCTGATAACGCCTCTGGTTTGCTAATGTCCGTCAGGTCATCCTTTCCTGGTCTGGCCCACAGCCCCACAACAGTTTGATTGATTGTTAATGCTTCCTGAAGTGACTTGAGCAAATGACTCAGTTCCGGGGCAGTGGCATTTTTTTAATAAGCGGTAGCATTACAGCTGTACTTAGGAAGTATATTCCAGGAAATGCATCCAGGGAAATTATTGGGGTTGAACTGGGAAATAAGAAAGGGATGATCACCTTATTGGGTTTGGATTATAGAACTCTAATAATCAGTGGGAAATTGAGAAACACATTAGTAAGAATATTTCAGTTGTCCATAAGAATGACAGGGCGGTTATGATGAGGGGCATTTACTTTCCAAACATAGACTAGGACTGTGATAGTCCGAAGTGTTTAGATGGGCAAAAATTGTTAAGAGTTTAAACGATTTTTTTCTGAGTCAGGATGTGAATGTACCAAGTAGAGAAGTGCAAAAACTGACCTGCTCTTGGGTAACAAAGCAGGGCAGGTGAGGGAGGTGTCAGTGGGAGAATAATGTGGTGCTAGAGACCGGAATCCTATTGCTTTTAACATAGTGATGGAAAAGGAGAGACCAGATTTAACAGCTGAAGCCCTCAATTTCAGGAAGGCTAATTTTGGCGGGATTAGATAAGAACTTCCAAAAGCTGATTGAGAGCAGATGTTCGCAGTTAATGGGACAGCTGATATATGGCAAGCTTTTATAAATGAATGGAAACTCTGGTATGTGAAGGGAATTTTGGATGACTGAAGACTTTGATGGTTTGGTTAATAACAAGAAGGAAGCATATGTCATTTACAGACAGGAGAGATCGAGTTAATCATTAGAAGTGTGTAAAGACAGTAGGAGAATCCTTAATAGGGGAATCAGGAAGGCAAAAAGGGAACTTGAGATACCTTTGGCAAAAACGGTTATAGAGAATCCAAAGTGTTTTTACAAATACATTAAGGACAAAACAGTAACAAGGGACAGAATAGGGTCCCTCATTGATCAGTAAGGCGATCTTCGTGTGGATCCACAGGAGATGGGGAGATACTAAATATTTGGCGTCAGTGTTTACCGTAGAGAAGAACGTGGAAGATATAGGATATGGGGAAATGGATAATGACAACTCGAAAAATATCCACGTTACAGAGGAGGAAACGCTGCATGTCTTAGAACGCATAAAAGAGGACAAATCCCCACGACCTGTTCACGTCCCTCGAGATCTTTGGGAAGATAGGGAAGTGATTGTTGGGCCTCTTAGTGAGATACTTGTATCAACGATAGTCACAAGTGAGGTGCCACAAGACAGGAGGTTGGCTAGCGTGATTCCATTATTTACGAAAGGTGGTAAGAACAAGCCTTGGAATTATAGACCAGTAAACCCTACATTGGTGGGGAGCAAGTTGTTGGAGCGAATCATGATGGACATGATTTACATATGTTTGGATAGACAAGGACTGATTAATGGTAGTCAACATGGTTTTGAGCAAGGGAAATCATGTATCACGGACATGATTCAGGTTATTTTGAAAAGATAACAAGGAGGTTTGATGAGGGAAGAGCGGTGAACGTGACCAATGTCATTAGAAATGTGTTCGACAAGTCCCCATGGGAGGATGGTTAGCATGGTTTCATCTCATGGAATACAATGAGAACTAGCCATTTGGTACAGAACCGTCTCCAAAGTAGAAGACAAAGGGTGCTGGCGGAGTGTTGTTTTTCAGGCTGAACGTCTGTGAACAGTGGAGTGCCACAAAGATCGGTGCTGGGTCCACTACTTTTCTTCATTTGCAGAAATGACTTGTATATGAACATAAAAGGTATATTGGTAATTTTGTAGACATCAAAATTGGAGGTATTGTGGACAGCGAAGATGCGTACCTCAAATTACAAGGGGATCTTGACCAGATGGGCAAATTGGCTGAGGAATGGCAAATGGAGTTCAACTTAGTTCAATACGAGGTGCTAGTCCAGAACTAGAGGACAAAGTTTTAGGGTGAAAGAGGAATGGTGCAAAAGGAGCAACATTTTTCATGCAGAGGGTGGTGTGTGTGTATGGAATGAGCTGCCAGAGGAAGTGGTGGAGGCTGGTTCTTTTGCAACATTAGAAAGACATCTGGATGGGCATATAAATAGGAAGGGTTGGAGGGATATGGGCCGGGTGCTGGCAGGTGTGCCTAGCTTGGTTTGGGATATCTGGTCAGCATTGGCGAGTTGGCTGAAGGGTCTATTTCCATGCTGTACATCTCTATGACTTGATGACAACCAAGTCATTGCCATAAATGACAAAAAGTATTGGATCCAACACTGTTTTATTTGTTTTGAGCTGAAATCCTTTGATGTGAATCAATAAACAACAGTTCAAGGATTATAATATCCTGTACCATTTTCCAGACTTTTAAAAAAATTTTCATGCCTGAACACTTACAACAACCGAACAGTTTCACTGTCAGGTCTCAAGAGTGGAGCAGGGCAGAAGCATGGGGAAGAAAACTCCAATAGGGTGGGCTCCGGTGCGCGGAGGCGAGAAAGGACATTCCTCTGAAGGTACATCTCCAAAGACTTCACCAATCTCATATAGTTTTCATTCATGGGATATGGTTGGTGCTGGCCGGTCTCCCGTCCCTCGTTGCCCCTCCTCCGAAGGTTGGGTGGAGGTAATGGTAAGTTGTTCCAAGAACCTCGACAGACTGTGTCGTGTAGGCAGACCCACAATAAACTATGAAGCAGGGAATTCCAGGACTTTGACTCAGCGACACTGAAGGAATGGTTGCGATCAGTGGTACGTCAGTCCTCTTCAATGATGAAAACAAACTGAGGAACACACTGAGATCTAACGGGCACATAGCAAGCTCTGGGTGTGATACTTCAATGTTCATCACATAAAGAATCTCACAGGAAAACCACTGACTGAGCAGTCTGAGAGATAAAAGGCAGAACATTTAGACTACGAAAAGTGATTAGTAGGTCATCAAATGGAAGCATCTTAAATGAACTGAATATGAACCACCCTACCTGTCACAGATAGATCTGTCCGCATTGGTATTTCTAGGAGAGTCCAGCGCACAGGCATGACAGAGGTGCATTCCCACACATCATAAAGATGCCTTCTATTCTGTTATGTGGCACTACTGCTGGCAAAGTTTGACGTACCTCTCAAGAATCCAGCAACTCCAAACTGAACATCTATGAGGGAACTGTGGCCCTTCAGCAGCAGCAGAACTGTACCCAAACATTAACATTTAGCTGAGAAATAAAGCTGATTTTCTTATGTCAGAGGATGCATCCAGAATTATTCACTTCAGTGGCTGTCAAAGTTTGGTTATTATGTGAATTCGTAGACACTTTCTCTTAAATGAGCAAGTGATTCAAGAGCCACGGGGAAAATACGTGGGAAAGTGAACCTGAGGATTATTAGCTTCGTCATGATTTTTTTTGACAGAGCAGAGTTGTTTGGCTGAATCGTCTTCATTCCCCACGTCTTGTTGTCTTGGTGTCGAAAATTATGTTTACGTGGTGATGGGCGATCTGCTGCTTAGTTTTTGGGCTGTTCATTGAGAGGAGGATTCTGAATTCTGTCGAGCGGCTAATCATTTGTGCAGACAGAGGGTGGTGCGTGTATATAATGAGCTGCCAGAGGAAGTGATGGAGGCTGGTCCAATTACTGCATTTAAAAGGTATCTGGATAGGGACATTAATAGGAAGAGTTTAGAGGGATATATGCTAAATTCTGACAATTGGACGTAGATTTATTTAGAATATCTTGTCGGCATGGATGAAGTATGTTTTTCCATGTTATCAGTCTCGATCATTGTAGCAAATCTATTAGGAAATGAAGGTTTAAAGGACCAGAATAATATGAGAAAGATTATAATAACATCAGGGTCAAGCATTCTTATACTGGTCTAGAAATATCGAATTCATAAGCAAAAAGTTTTTTGTGAGACTGGGCTGGGCTTTCCCACAGAATGTCTTTGTGCTGTTAATTCTCTTGGCCGCAGGATGATGTGCTGATTCTCCTGCCAGTGTCACATGTCCTCTCATCATTTCCGTCTTTCAAAAAGTTACTGCGAGAGGTTTTTCGCAGGTGAGTGGGTCAATTTGAAATTGGGATGCCTTTGAAAATGAGATGAAAAGAGTCCAGAGACAGTGCATTCTTGACAGAGTGAATGGCAAGGCTGGCAGGTTGAAGGAATGCTGGAAGACTAGAGAAATTCAGGCTCTGGTAAAGAAAAAGAAGGAGGCTTTTGTCAATTATGGACATCTGAGTGTGAATGAATCCAAAAGGAGTATAACTGGAATCATAGAATTTCAAGTGGAAAATCAGGAGGTATAACGGGGACATGAGGAAACCTTTTTGAATATGGTTAAGGCGAATCAAAAGAAATTCCACAATTACGTTGAGGACAAAAGAGTGGCGAGGGAGAGAAGAGATGCCTCCCCCTTACTCTCCTATCCCCCAAAAGGTCAACAAGGCCAAGTGGGATGTGGAGAACTTATGGAGACAGGCAAGTGTTCCACATCAGTATTTATTGTTAAGAAGGAAATGAAAGCAAAATAACTTGGAGAAATGTATAGTCATATCTCGAAAAGGATCCATTTTCCCTAGAAGAAGGTGCTGGACATCTTAAAATGAATAAAGCGGACTGAAGCCCTGGGACATGATCAGATTAATGCCAGAAACTTGTCGGAAATTAGAGAAGTGATTGTTGTACCCCTTGCTGAGGTATTCGTTACATCGATCACAACAGGTAAGGCGCTGGAAGATTGGAGATTTGCTAACGTAATGTCAATACTTCAGAAAGTTGGTAACGAAAAAGCAGGAAAATAGACACCAGTAAACCTGATCTCAGTATTCGGTACGTCGTTGGAAGGAATCCTTTGGTATAGAATGTACATGTGTTTGGATAGCCATGGACTACTTAGGAGCAGTCCACGTAGTCGTTATGCATGCGAAATCATGTCTCATGACTTGATAGAATTTTTGAAGAAGTGCTAATCAAGAGTGATAGAGGCGGAGCAAGTCATCTGGTCCAAATGGACGACAGCAATGTTTTGGGGAAGGTTCTGCGTGGCAGACCGGACAGCAAGATTTGATCACATAGAATCCAGGAGGGCGAACTTTTTGGATATATATTGCCTTGGCAATGGCTGATAGGATGGTGGTGGAAGGTTCTATTTCAGACTGGAAGCCTGAGACAAGCGGAATGCCAGTTTAACCCTGACTTATCACCACAGGTTCTGCCAGACCTGATGAGATTAGATCAGATTAAATGCAGTGAGAAAACAGTTCCTTCACCCCAACAAGTCCACACCGATTCGCTGAAGAGAAACTCACCCGCACCCATTCACCTTCCTTTACCCTGACTAATGCACCTTACACTACGGGCAATTTAGCATGGCCAATTCACCTAAACTGCACTTTTTCTTTGGAATGTGGGAGGAAATCGCGGCACCGGGATGACACCCACGCAGACAAGGGCAGAAAGTGCAAACTCCAAGCAAACAGTTGCCTGAGGCGTGGATTGAACCCTAGTCCTTGGTGCTGTGAGGCATCAGTGCTAACCACTGTGCCACCGTGCCGCACAACTTTATCTTTGGAGCGAATTTTGTCTGTGTTGTTGGCAAAGGAGCTGAATGAATTAAGAATATCTGGGAAAGAGCAAGTTGGACACAGAAGTGTCCGTTTCCATGCCTTAAAATTATATATCTCTGTACTTTTATAACTCATTGTTATTCCTCCAGTTCAGATCCTGCAACAGGCACCGTCTTGATTGATTGATTGATTGTCACGTCGACAGAAGTTAACTGAAAGGTTTGTATTTATGAGCAGTATAGACAGATGACAGTAAGCGAGGTTGTCCATCTCATGGAGACCTACAGAGAGACACATAGGTGACATTATACATTTTACACACATTCGGCCAGCACAACACTTGCATTATCATCATTAATTGAGGCCAGGGAGTGCTTTCATCAGTGTAACGCAGCCAGGAAAACTTTGTTCCGGAAGCTGCTCGTGTGTGTGTGTGTGTGTATGAGAGAGAGAGAGAGAGAGCGAGAGAGAGAGAGAGTGCGTGTGTTCAGGTCTCTGTATCTTCTGCCTAACTGAAGAGATTGGAGGAGGTGATTACTTCCGTGCAATTGTTCTTTGATGATGTTGGCAGCATTTTCATGGCAGCAAGCCATGTAGACAGTGTAAATGGATGGAACGCAGGTTTCCTTGAGGCTGTGGTCTGAACACCTCACTTTCTGTACCTTCATGCTGTCCAAAACTAGGAGGAAGCACTTTGGAATCGCGATCGTCTGAATGACTGGAGATGGAGAATTAACACACAGGAAGACGCTGACGTTACAATGAATTTCATATGCCCTGGTCCCTCTTTTCAGAGGTTTCCACAAACTGTACCTATGTTTGAAGACTCCATAGGGTTATGAGAATAAAAGCTTTTATTTTACCATCCACTGCCTCGGCCCAGCTGTCACTGTAATCAATTTGTACAGAGATTTTAATCATTGAAAAATACACGTATATCTTTCTTACTTTTAAAATGTCGAGTCCATTGTATGGTAGTTCCACTTTATCATCCAGTGCTCCATCGGTCAATTTTTGAAGCAGCTGCTTTTGTAAACCAGGCAGATCATTGAAGAAGGGGTTGAATTCGTGAACAAGAAAGCTGACATATATGATAACTACAACGTAGGGTCCACACGTTTCAAACAAAGAGGCATTGCTCGCACTCGTGTGCATGTGAACAACTCATGGAGCTAAATTTTACACATTACGAAAGCAAAGGTTGTAGTGGGGAACCGCCCTTTTACATCCTGTCCCATGTGAATCCAGAAACATAACTGAGAGAAAATGCGGCTATAATAACTTTATTCAAAAGCGAGTTGAATAAGCAGCTAGGGGGTAAAGTTCAGGAAAAAAAGATGAAAGTGAGTGAATGAGCTCAGCTGAGTGAAACCCGCAGAGAACTGCGAATGACAGTACACACTGAATAGTCACTTGCTGGGCTTCGACAATCTTAATGGGTTTATCTTAGGGTTCTGATTTGTTTAACTCAATTAGTTAGGTCCAGTACTAGAAAAGTGCAAATGATTAATCTCGAACTCATATTGTAGGTTAGCAGTTACCAGGTGTGAAGACATTCTTGAACAGATCAGGAAAAGGTGAGTACTGCAGATGCTGAAGATATCCAGAATCTGTTTTCCAGCATCTGCAGTCATTGTTTATCCCCTGCTAGAGATGAGAGGCGAGAGTGTGGTGCTGGAAAAGCACAGAGGGTCAGGCAGCAAGGAGGAGCAGGAAAATCGACGTTTCGGTCAAACGGCATTCATCAGAAATCAGACGAAGATCTTTTGTCCGAACTGTCAATTGTCCTGACCTATTATGCTTTTCCAGCACCACACTCTCGACTTCAAACTGATCAAACATGGCCATTTCGAGGGTTTCATGCTCTAACTAAATCTCAACACCCTGTGTTTTTCATCAACAGGGGATGTCACGCATGTTGTAATCTGTTTACTCAAACTCTACCAAATGAAAAAAAAACACTTCTTTGTCCCGATGGATGCTCCTGAAAGTATAAAATGAATGCACTGGTTTGGAACATTTCAGAATTGAACTTGAAAAATTGTCTGCAGTGCAAAACAACACAACACGTTCACAGAGAAAATGCATAGTACTGTGCGAGCTGTCAGGAAAATGTTTTATGCGATCCTTACCATAATTGGCATTCCTGGTAAGTGTTTATAAGGCTTGAAATTGATTAATCCTGTATATGCTTTAGTTTTTGATATGCACGGTGACTTCAGATACCATCTGACAGTTATTCTAATACTGACACCATAATATTATTGCTGGTACCAAAATTTCATTTTTATCTGTACAATGCTTTTTTTAATTGCTGAAAATGCCTGTTTGTTTAATTCTTTCTCCCACACAGAGATGTGAGTCTGCGAATGTGTGTGTCAGTTGTGTAAGTGTGTGTGTGTGTGTGTGAGAGAGAGAGAGAGACAGAGACAGAAACTGTGAGAGATCTGTCCTGTTATGCTCAAGACAGGAAAGGGGAAACCCCTTGATAGTAGGTATTCTTGGAGATTATAAATGTTAGATTGTACTTTCCGCCATGAAAAATAGATAACCACATGTAACACCACTTGCTTTTTTGTTACTGAGAGAAATTATGCGTTAGCTTTGTTCTTGTGTGGAGGATTTCATTCAGTTTCACACGTAATTTACTTTGAATCTAATTAGATGCAGTGATTTATTGACAGCACTTTCTCATCTTTATTAATCTTCTTTCTGTTGAACAATTTAAATAGAATCGGATGTCACATGTCCTGCTTAAGTAAAGAATTTATATCAAGACGCAGAGATAAACACAGATGATTAACATTTTCAATACACATCGTGGGAAAAGATCAGGATATAAAGTAGACAATGACATTTTCTGAACCATAATCAATTTCTCATCACTTATCTCGATGTCTCCATATGGTTCCAAAGCCATTTCCCTCGCTTTTCTCATAGTTGCCGATCTCTAATTCTTCCATCAATTTCAAAGGGATCTCGCATCACTCAGGAGTAAATCAATCTATTTTCTCTTTTTGGTGCTTTATTATTTTTGTTTGATTGTGTACTGCGGCATAAAGGCAGATTATGGCACTCCCACAATTTGTCCATCTTCCGTGTTCAAACCAGATTATCGCCTAAAGGTCTCTCTTGAACGTTGCACAAAGTTCTCAAAGTACAGAATAATGGTAACGTCTGTTCAGTGTTCACCAATTCATATTACCTTCCTGTTATGGAATTATGCATGTACAGGAGAAGTTAGACCATCAATGCATCATAAGTGTATGTTCTGCTGCTTTGAAGATTACAAATCTTCCAGCTCAGTGAGTAAACTTATATCCAAAACAGACACGGAAACAACAATACTGGCCAAGGGAATCAACTACAACCACAGGGACGCCAAGACAGCAGACATCCTAGCAGCACGAGAATGCACTCTCAGGAACAATGGACTGACAGAAGAGACACAACAAACAGTGAGACGAAGTATCGTACCTTTGACAACAAGGAAAAGACAAACACTTAACCTCAACACCAAGGAGAGGGAAGTACCAAAATCACTAAGAAACGATGAGAACATAATCATGCTACCAGCAGACAAAGACAGAATGACGATCATCCTTGACAGAGCAGAGTGCAGCCAAAAAGAGCAACAACTACTTGCAGATACCAACACCTACCAAAAGAGGAGGTTGACACCGTCCCACAGCTCACCAATAGGAGAAACAACACACTGAGAAATCTACAAAAAAAAACGAACAAATAACCATGTTTGATCTGCAAAAAAATGAAACCTGAAATCAACAACACACACAGATGCTATGGACTACTGAAAGTGCACAAAACAGACATCCCATTCAGACCAATGGTATCACTACCAGGGACACCATCACACAAACTGGCTGAAGAAGTACAGCATAAATTGAAACACCTGATCAGCCGATCCAGACACTTATACAGTCAACATATTGAATTCTTGAACATCATCAGAAATATAAATCTAGACATGGAAGAAGCTATGGTCTCATTCGATGCAATGGCACTGTTCACCTCTGTCGACAAAACCCTAGCCAGAGAAACGATAGCCAACCTGCTGGACACACAGAACAGAACAGACAACAGGATGGTGACAACAGACAACAAATACTGCATACTCAAGCATAGGACCTGTGCCTCACAACACACTTCACATTCAACAACCAAATATATGAACAAATCAACGGCACACTCATGGGCTTACCCATCTCTGGACTCAGAGCAGAAGCGGTAATGCAAAGATTAGAACAAACAGTATTTCCACAAATTCAACGCAAACTCTGGATCAGGTATATGGATGACACCTTTGTCATCGTTTAAAAACACAGAAGTGTGAACATACACCGGATCATCAAAGCCGCACTCACAGGAATCCGATTTACCAGAAAGGAAGAAAATGACAACCAACTCCCATTCTTGGACGTGATGATACAGAGAACAATGAACGGAGATTTCACCACAAAGGTATACAGAAAATCGACAGAAAAAGACCAAGTCTTGAACTACGAAAGCAACCGTTCCAACACACACAAAAGAAGTTGCATCAAGACACTGTTCAAAAGGGCCACACACACTGCAATGCACCAGAACTACAAAAAGAGGAAGAAGAACACCTCTATAATGTATTCGCCAAAAACGGATACCCGCGCAATTTTATCAACAGATGCCTAAGGGAAAACAACAGAACGAGGACATGCCGCAACCAAAAGGATTAGCCACACTGCCTTACATCAAAAACATTTCTGAACTGACAGACAGACAGACTAATGCGACCACAAGGACTCATAACAACACACAAACCAACAGCCACTCTCAGACACCAACTAACCAGAACGAAGGATCCAATACCCAGCATGAGCAAAACCAACGTAGTGTACAAAATCCCATTCAAGAACTGCACAAAACACTACATAGGACAAACAGAGAGACAGCTAACGATCCGTATCCATGAAGACCAACTAGCCACGAAACGACACGACCAGCTCTCCTGAGTAGCCACACATGCAGATAACAAGCAACACGGGTTCGACTGGGACAACACAACTATGATAGGACAAGCAAAACAGAGAACAGCCAGGGAATTCCTAGAGGCATGGCACACAGATTCAATCAACAAGCACATCGACCTGGACCCAATATACCGACCACTGCAACAGACAGCTGGAACTGACAAACGGAAGCGGCAGAGACAAACCACTACAGATGCCAGAGGAAACATCACAGGAGGGTCCAAAGCATTGAGGATCTCATTTCGACAGAGGACCAAACGTCTGCAACACAAATTCCCACCTCGGTGAACAGAACCACAACAACGAGCCCCCGAGTTACAAATCTTTTCACAAACGTTATTACAATCACAAATTTGTTTCATAGTCCACAGTGGGTGCACTAGATGAATTAATATGTCCACGCTCATAGTGTGTGGCTTCTGGAAAAATCTGTTTTGATTACAAGTGTACTGTCCCATCGAACGCATTTTTTCGGAACTTAAATCACTTTGTATCTGTTTCCAGAACAATGGCGACTCGTCCGAGGTGGATGGGCTCAGGTCACACCAGAAAATACTTAGCATACGATAATGATCCAATCATCAGAGCAGTTCTTACTTGGAAGACCATTTTTTCTTTCCCAGCTTCCTCACTCAACTGTGTTCTCACGGGGCAGCACAGCGCCAAGTATGCGGGTTTGATTCCAGCTTGTCAGACTGTCTGTGTGCAGTTTGCGCATTCTCCCCGTGTCTGCATGCATTTCTTCTGGGTGCCCCAATCTCCTCTCATGGTCCAGAGATGTGCGGGTTAGGAGGATTGACCATGTTGACGAGGACAATACATTCTCTACTGTGTGGAATAAAGGGCCATCAGCCTATCAAGTCAAAACCAACTCTCGAAGGTTAACCCACCCAGACCCATTCCCAATCCCATTATCCTATATTCAGCTCTGACGAATGAACCGAAGGCACACATATGTGATCACTATAGGCAGCTGATCATGGCCAGTTCACCCGAACCTGCACATCGTTGGCCTGTGGGAGGAAACCAGAGTACCCGGAGTTAAACTGTACAGACACGGGGAGGATGAGCAAACTAAACACAGACAGTCGCCGAGGTTGGAATCAAACTCAGGTCTCTGGTGCTGTGCTAACCCTACAGAACAGACTTGAATGAATGAGTTGGAAAAGAAAAGTGTTCTGCAAGATAGGCAGTGCTCAGATAATTGTATCATTGCTTGTGCTCAATATTTTCTGTAATGAACTGACCTCGCACTGTAAGGCGGAAGTGCTAAACACTGAGCCTTCGTGTTCAGGGATGAGCACGGTGGGTGAAATTTCCATGGGAGATGCGAGATTACCGGATAGGCAGGGAAAAATCTCGTGTGTTTACACGGATGGGGGCTCTGGAAGGCATGTTATTCCGAGGGTCAGTTCAACATTGATGAGCTGAGCAGACTCTGTAGCTATTCAATGATTCTTTTGACATAAAAATATTCAGACCTTCATGTCACTATATTCGTCGAAATCCCGAGTTCCAAGTCTGAAAGAAAATGAATGCAGCCACAGTTACTTGCCTTAGCCTAGTTAGGGTTAAAATTGTGAAAAAGGACCTATTTACATGTTTTTAACCAAATCTCAGCGCATACTAACTCCACACGAAAATAAGCAAAATTGTGACCCTTCAGCCTATTTCCTCTTACAGCAAATCTCCTGGCATTTGTGATCCTATCCCAGGGAAAGTGTGGAATCTCCAAATGCACCACTCGTTACTTGGTAGCCATGGCAATGGCGGATCTACTGACGATTATCACTGAGGTCATGCTTCTCCGAATCAATTGGTATTATTTCCCGATGCCTCTCCTGAAACTCACTGCTGTGTGTAAAGTTAACTACCTCCTGGCTCGATTAGCAATGGATTGTTCAGTCTGGTTCACTATCGCCTTCACCTTTGATCGATTTATTGCAATTTGTTGCGCGAGGCTTAAAATTAAATATTGCACCACCAAAACTGCAACAGCAGTTCTTGCAACAATCAGTATATTTTTTGGTTTAAAAAACATACCCATTTACTTTCGATTTAAGTCTAGACGAATTATTAACAACGTTCCTCTGTATTGTTCTGACAAACGAAGCTATTCCACTGACCCGAGATGGAATGCATTTAGAATGATTGATAAGGTTTTAACGCCATTATTACCATTTGGTTTAATTCTGTTGCTCAATTCTCTGATAGTCAGGCATATTTTAGTGGCTACTCGAGTCCGTAAGGGACTGAAGGGTCATAGGAAGGGGCAGAATGATCCGGAGATGGAGAGCAGACGGAATTCTGTGATTTTACTCCTCACCATATCGTGCAGTTTTATACTGTTGTGGTTTCCGTATATTTTGTTCATTTTTCATGTTAATGAGCTCCTCGATTACCATTCTGAAAAGACATTTAAGGAAGTTGGCTATATGTTGAGGAATTTAACTTGCAGCACAAACACATTAATTTATTTTGCAACACAGTCCAAGTTCAGAGAACAGTTGAAGAACATGGTGAAATATCCGGTTGCATTAATTATGAAACTAACTTCAAAAGGAACAAAAACTCAGTGCCTCTGAAATGATGACATGCGAATGGAAAGGGTGGATTGGCAGAATATCACTGGGAAAGAAAACCGAGAAGCAAGACGTATTAAGGTGTGGTGACCAATCCACATGGAGGAACAGAGGAACTAATAAAGAACAGCAGCACCAGGTCAAACAGAAACCTCTCAGGCCTGAAGGAAATGAGCAGGCGTAACCCAAAACCAGAAAAACAGTAAGGCAAATCCTATATAAAATCCTTTATAATCTTCTATGGCTAATGGCAAAACAGCAAGAAAATTCTCACATCCCAGAGATAAGAGGATATGGTCGAGAGATAACACCCGTCCTGCAAACCCTGTTGTAATGTGCATACGAGGAAAGAAAATGATGTGTTAAGCTTGTGTGCTGCAGGATACTATTCCTTACATGGTTGTCAACAAAATCATTTTCTGTCCGACAGGGCTAAATGGTTCAACAAAGAAAGGATCAACTAGGCGTTGAACTTTATTCATCATTTTATTGCCATTGATGCAGGAGCAGATTAGTTGCAATGGTTTCTGTGATGTGGAACTCATCCCCACTCGAGAAAATGTGTATCCACCATCTTGAAGCAGACGTCTGAAACGTAATGAAACACTCGAAGGTTTGATCGGATTGGTGCAGCTCGAACACTACGTGAGATTCTCAACAGACGCAGCAAGAGTTTACCTGGTAACTTGTTTTTCTATCAAGTCAAATTTTCGCATCACAATTGGATTATGCCTGGAGACACATAAATTTAAGTAGTCTAGTTAACCTTTCAGCTCCTGATAAAGCGGGTATCCATCTATCACTGGAATCCCTTCAGCTGAATACGGCCCATAGTATTGTCTTCAATTATTTTGATTACTGAGGGGGTGGGGGTTTGGGGGATGCTAATTCATAGAGTAATTCATTCCAACCTTACTTGCATCGGGTTGAATAATGATATCTGAGAATTGGTTGAGAGTGAGAATTTTGCACAATGGGGAGGAAGTGATTCATTTGACATTTCTTCCAAACGGTAAAGTGTGCTGAGCATAGTTCGGTGCAGGATTCGAACTCCCCCACCCGAACTCACGCCGAAGTACCACGTGCTGGTGGGTTGCAGAAAGAGGAAGTTGCAGCTATTGCACAAGTTGTTGGAGAAATCGTCAAAACGTGAAAACAGTCCAGGAGTGCTTTTGCTTTTTGTGCACTGGGTCTTGTCCGAGGGCGTGCGGGATCTCTGCAGTATTAAAGCACCAAATGGATTGCAGAGATAGGCATACCGAATTGGAATCTACAAAGACAGCAAAGGTAATACGAAAGCATTTGTTTCTGAATGAAAGTAGTATCAAGCGTCCCTGTGGAAATGTCATTGAACTCAGAGATCCAATGCTGATGCTCTGTGGATGTATCTTCAAACAACACCATTGTTAGATGCAGCTGTTTCCCTGAGGATCCCTTTTCCATGAATATAACACAGATTCTGCTTGGACACTCCATCGTTTTGACATTTTCTCATTCTACTGTATTTTCTTTTATTTCATTCCAGAGCCATGCACAAGCTTTAGTATCTGTGAAACCAGTGAACTCGCCATCAGCTTTTATTACTATTTTTCATTGGGTTATTTCAGATAACGTTCTGCCTGTTTTGAGAAATCTGACAGAAATCTTGCTTCAGCAACTTTTAAAAGCTATGTTCGAAATTTCCAGTCATGGAACGAATGAAGAAAATCCTGTATTACTTCTCCAATCTTCTGCTTTTCCATTCAGCAATTCTCATCAATAAATGGCAAAAAAGCTAAAAACTATGCACAAATTACACATTGTCCTTCTTCTATAGTACTTCGTTTAAATGTAAATTTGACCAACTGTGTTACAGTCCTTAACTCTAGCCAATGCTTGCCCTCACTATCTTGAATGATGACATTTGCAGATTCGAAAACGATGCATGCAATTGAATTCCGGTGATCTTGGACAGGTCCTCGAGGGAATACTAAAAGTTGAGCTCTCGAAACATACCGTTCAAAGAAATGCCAGTCTTAATATAGTTTGATGGTGGTTTCATACTTGATTGAACAGTTTTATACAAAAAAATAGTAATTCAGTCTCCACTTCAATGATTGCTGATTGGCGTTTGCGCAAAGCGTCCTGTGTTTGATACACTGTGTCAATCTACGACGATGTAAGAGAATGTTGAATTACTTCTGCATTTTCCAGTGCCTGAACTTTACATGACCAAGAACCTTTCATTTGCTGCCCACCTCTCACTGTCAGATTCCCCAATCTCTGGGAATATGGAACTTTGTTTCGGGACGTACATTGAAAGTGGGATTTATTCTTTCTCTGAACCTTGCTGTCTGTCAGTGTGAATTGCACCGTTTGTTTCAGAATCTCTGGTTTTGTGCTTAAGTGAGATCCACTCTGCTCTGAAGCCCTGCTCAACATTCAGTGTCAATCCCCATTTGAACACCTCCAGTCTGTGTACAAGCATAAGCCCAACATTCCCTGAGTGCAGTCATTTTAACACTGCATCCTGCTTTCAAGCCCATTGGTCCGTCCTCGGTATTCTACCATACTCCAGTGAATCACAGCGAAAGCTGGAGAAGCAACACCTCATCTTCAAACGAAGCTTGTTCACAAACTTCTCGACTAATATTGATTTCAGCACCTTCAAATTGTGAGCTCATTCCTTCATTTTCTTTCAGCTTAGCATTTTACCTTCTCTATCACGCTCTCTCCCCTCACGCCCTCACCAATGGGACAGTCTAATCTCGCCAGTTTGGGAGATAGAAACACAGTTGTTCTAAAATTCACACAGTCTGATCACTTCATCTGAATTGTCAACATTCTATCTAAGTCGCAGCAGTCCAACCATCGCCCCAGCAATGTTGCATAAATGCTGCTCGCGCGACACATCAACATCTAAACTCAAAACTTGAGTTTCCTCACTCTCTATGGATACAGCCCTTGACCCACTCTGGACTCAATATTTTGTTGTTTTCAGTATCCCATTCGACAGAACCTATTCTCCAAACCTCGCCCCCACCGCTGTGTCCCGCCCAGCACACCCCAAACTCCCCCCGAACACTGTGCTCTGCCCAGCTCGCCCCAAACCACTCCCCGAAATTCTGAGTCCCGCCCAGCCCACCCCAAATTCCACCCACAAACACTGTGACACGCAAAGCACACCCCACACACTGTGCCCCACCCAGTACAACTTATACTCCGCCATCAAACATTTTGCCACGCCAGCAAACCCAAAACCCTGTCCCCAAACACCGTGCACCGCCCAAAACAACCCAATCTCCGCTGCCAAACACAATTCTTTGCCCAGCTCACTATCAAACATCGCTCCCAAACACGGCCCCGCCCATTGCACAAACCCCACCAACTACTATTTCCTTCGCAGTGCACCCAGGTCCTTCCCCAAACACTGTGGATAGCCCAGCGCTCCCCAAACGCCGCTCCCATGCACTCTACGCTGTGCTGATCACCTAAAACCCTTCCCCAACTATAATGCCATGCCTGATGCACCCCAAACCCGTCCCTACCACAACACCCAGCCTCTAAATTCAAAGCCCCCATTTTTCCAAACTCCCCCCTCCATTATCCAATTTCTCCTCCTTCCCTCCCGAGGACCAGGTCGTTCGCTTTCTCTCTGTCTTTTGAGTTATGTCGTGGGGTTTTTGTTGGAAGGTTGCAGGTAGGGAACAGATGTGATTCACTCTCTTTTGTAGTGCTGGAGTGGAAGGGAAGGTTTGTGAGCGAGGCCTCGATGAAATTCTTCAATTTTGTTCCCATTAAAAACTAGGCCTGATGCTTTTGGACCATGTTTGACATCAACCAATTCTTGGCCCTACTTGCTCGGACACAGACTTCAAACCTCCAACACGTCAGCTCAACCAGTTGTGTTGTGATGTTGACACTGGCCTCCCGTTGCATCATGCCAAGGATGGGCCGGAGGACCTTTGGAGCTGCCCATTGCCCCATCCTTGCTGGAGACCACCGAAGCTATCACACAGCCCCGGTGCCATCCAAGCCCTGGAAGCTGGTGATGGAGAGCTTTAGCTGCTGGTGGAGATGGTGCCAGATCTCATTAAGTTACTCCTGCTCAACCACGACATTGTGCAGGATGCACCGTGCTGAGAGAGGTGAGTAGAGGACTCCCAATCCTCCATGTTTTTGCCAGGAGTGGGCGAGTTCCTGGAGGTGGGAATTCAGGACACTTTGAAGGGTAATCATGGAAACTGAGAGACCGGGCTGGCGAGGCTGCAGTCAGCCGTGGTGCAGTAATGACCCACAACATCATTTGGGCCACATTGATGCCTCAGTCAAATGCACAGCCAATTGGTGCAGCAAATCTAAAACAGAGGCAGAACCGAGATTTCCATGCACTGAGCAGCAATATTGGTCCAGCACTATGATTGTCTCACTCGCACTCGGAGCAGTACGCAGCCTAGTCCTATATGCCTCTGCATTAAATCCACTACTGGGAATAAAATTGGTTAATTGGCTATCCCAGCTCTAGGTCCCCGATGCATCCTGAGCCGATATTTGTCTGCTTTGTGGAGATATTGGCTAATTGACTAACATAGCACGAGGTCTGAGTTGCATCCGAGACATGCATCAGGGCCATGTGCGAGTGGGATGTGCATCATATCGTTCCAAGATTCAATCAGCACTCTCTATCCCTGATTTCTGGAGTTGAGCTAACGCGAGGTCAAATTCAAGTACCAGCCCCAGGATCTTGATCTTAGGCCTAAACATCCCCAAACTTTGATCTCAATTTAACCCCTCATCATTGAGTGTGAGATCAATTTTGGAAAGGGCCCGAGAATGGAGCCTGGGACTCTCCTGCTCTGTGTGTACATGCATCTAGCTATGAGTGTGAAAGTCCTTAGTTTCACAGCATTCTGTATGGTCAACTCCCCAAGATGCTGCGCAGGTTTACGTTTCCCTACATTGTGGGTCTTGGTCAGTCCCTGAATGAAAAGTCAGGAAAACTGGCAGATGAGGCAGACTGGTCTGACTCACCTGGCTTATTTCCAAACAGAAGGCCAGTATGTTCATTTCCATCAATTACTGGGTGTTAACTATCTCTGGTTAGGAAAGAGATTGGTATTCTCGGCAGTACTAGGTCAAGATGGAACCGGGAACTTTCCTCCTATGGACGTTCATACATGTGGGAGCTCTCAGTCCCATAGATTCCATGAAAGATCAACAAACACTAGCATGAGACCGGGCCTGCATCTAAATCTACCTGTCTGGATCTTCAAAAGTCCACATTGGGTGAAATTGTTAAATTCAGTGCTCAGCTGAAAATGGAGCCTGAGGACTACACTTCCCTGCAAGAGGCACGAACCGCCCCACACGGAGTGAAATTGTTAAAATCAAGTCTCGATCTGAGATCTTGAAATGGCATGCCTCTGCGGTGCATTATAAGGAATATGGAGGAGAAGAATTTAGTTCCTGTTGAATAAACAATTCCAGGTGTAGTATAAACACTCAAGAGCATATTCAAATGCATGGGGCAGTGCAAGATTAATTGTTTAAAACTCAGGAATAGGAAATGTGGAATCACAAATTTGGGTGTATACTGCAGGCCTCCCAACGACCAGCAGGTGAGAGAACATGCAGACAGATCTTGGAAGTATGTAACAGCAAGGTTGATGTGGTGGGTGGTTTTAACTCCCCTGACATGCTAGAAACTTGTGTGGGCAGAATTTGTAATGACCCTTCTGCAGGAAATCTTGGCACAATAGATAAACTGTCCAACTAGGGAAGGCACCTGAGTTTAAGAACTGAGCCAGGCCAGATACGTGAAGTTTCAGTGTGGAAGAATTTTGGGAGAAGTGACCATAATAATATGCTTTGTCGCTGTAATGTGAGGTTGCTGAGTTGTTAAAGCGATGGATTGCTAATCTCTTGTGGTCCACACGTGTGGGTTCAAATCATATCATCGTCGGTGTTTTAGTATGTGGAAAGGCAAGGAGTGATTCAGGATAGTCATCATGGCTTTGTGCATGGGAAATCATTTCTCACAAACTACATTGAGTTTCTTGGAGATGTAACAAAGAGAATTGATGAGGCCAGGGCAGTAGATGTAGCCTATATGGACTATAGTAGTGCGTTCGACAAAGTTCTCCATGGGAGATTGATTAGCAAAATTAGATATCATGCCATACAGGGAAACTAGCCATTTGGATATAGAACTGGCTCAAAGGTAGAAGACACAGGGTGATGGTTGAGGATTGTTTTTCACACTATTGGCATGTGACCAGTGGAGTGCCACTGGCTCGGTGCTGGGTCCTTTACTTTTTGTCATTTACATAAATGATTTGGATGCGAGCATAAGAGGTACAGTTAGTAAGTTTGCAGATGAAACCAAAACTTGTGATGTTGTGGATAGCGAACAGCGTTATCTGCGATTACAACAGGATCTGTGCCAGATGGGGCAATTGGCTGAGGAGTGGTAGATTGAGTTTAATTCAGATAAATGTGAGGCGCTGCATTTTAGGAAACAAATCTTAGCAGGACTTATACACTTAATGATAAAGTTCTCGGGAGTGCTGCTGAACAAAGTGACCTTGGAGTGCAGGTTCATAGCTCCTTGAAATTGGAGTAGCAGGTAGAAAGGATAGTGAAGAAGGCATTTAGTATGCTTTCCTTTATTAGCCAGAGTACCGAGTACAGGAGTTGGGACGTCATGTTGCGGCTGTACAGGACATTCGTTAGGTCACTCTTGGAATATTGCATGTAATTCTGGTCTCCTTCGTATCGGAAAAAAATTGTGAAAATTTAAAGGGTTCAGAAAAGATTTCCAAGGATGTTGCCAGGGTTGTAGGATTTGAGCTACATGGAGAGGCTGAACAGGCGAGGGCTGTTTTCACTGGAGTGCCAGAAGCTGAGGGGTGACCTTATAGAGGTTTGCAAAATTATGAGGGGCTTGGATAGGATAAATAGGCAAAGTCTTTTCACTGGGTCGGGGAATCCAGAATTAGAGGGCATAGGTTTCAGGTGAGAGGGGAAGATATAAATAAGACCTCATCGGCAAACGTTTTACACTGAATGTGGTACTTGTATGGAATGAGCTGCCAGAGAAAGTGGTGGAGGCTGGTACAATTGCAACAGTTAAGGACATTTGGATTGGTATATGAATGGGAAGGGTTTGGAGCAATATGGACCGGGTGCTGGTAGGTGGTACTAGATTAGGTTGGAATATCTGGTCGGCATTGAAGTGTTGGACTGAAGGATCTGTTTCCATGATGCACATCTCCACGACTCTAAGATGTTCACGGATAGCGATAACAGCAGTACCCTTAATATGAGTGAAAGCAAAGTATATAATATTTAGGCAGGAAATGGAAAATGTTGATTGGACGCAGGTATTTTAGGGTAAAACTACATTGGACATATGGGATTATTTCAAACAGCTGTTGACAAGATTTCACAAGTGGCACATTCCTGAGAGAATGAGGGATTCTAATGGCAAGTTAAACGAACCTCCGATGACCCGGGATATTAAGACCTTAGACAGGAAGAGAAGGGAAGCATTTGTAAGGTCGAACATGATGGAAACTGATGAAGCCAATGAAGTAAGTACGGAAAGTGGACAAAAACATAAACAAGGAATTAAAAGGACTAAAATGGGTCATGAACTGTCGTTAGCAAACAGGATGAAGGATAATTCAGTGGTTTCTTTTTAATATGGGTAAAAAAATCAAGAATATAGCCAGGGAAAGATTTGGCCAACTGAATGAACGAAACGAATACTTTGTCACAATATTCAGCAAAGAGAATAAATTGGTGAAGCATGATGTTAGGGATGAGATTGTCGCGGTGAGTTAGGTACATTGTCCTTTCCACATTCTGTGACTGGGAGTCAGAATGCAGGTATGGATGGTGAAGTAGAAATCTAGACAGATGGACAAAGTGGTATTGCTGTAGATCGATCACTTTCCTCAGTGAGGGTCTGAGGGTGAAATGTCACTGAAGGACTTCCTCATGAATGACCTATCATGGAGAGATGGTGGGAAGTGAAGAGCTATGGTATGCAATGTATGACGTTGTTGGTGCTCAAGGGATGGAGACTGTGAAACAGAGATAGGTAGAAGTTTAGACAGAACATGTGAGAGACAGAACGGATTGAGAGCCACTTAGTAAGAGGGCACTGAGATAGCAGTGACAAACCATTAGACGTCGAGGGAGAGGGGGGAGAGAAATAAAAACAGCCATTGGGAAACAAAGAGAGAAGGTCAGTGAGAAAAGGCACATAGATCAAGACAGGCAGAGCGAGATGGAGGGATAAAAGTAGAGACACAGTGATTGAAATAGATCGGGGATAGAGCAAGATAAATCATAAAGCTAGGTGTCCACAGTTCCTGATGCGCCATGTGTGATTAACTGTGTGAAGTGACAGTCAGGGATTAGCTTAAGTTTACACTTTGTAGCACCTGTACGCCCTCCATTCGTCTAGCACATCGTAGCCAAAGAGGAATGGGTATGGACAGACACAGCCTGGACACCTGGACTCCAGACTAGGTCACCTCGGGCCAGGAAATGGCAGCGGGCGGAATCTGGACCATTCTGATCCATGTCAGAACAACACTGTTGTTCTCAAAGGCAGACAGAGAGAGACATGAGAGAGAAAGACAGCTGTGGAATGCGACAGAAAAAGAGAGGTGGACAGAAAGACATAGAGGACTGAAACACATCGATCAGTCCAACCAGTCTATGCCAAGCATAATCCCAAACTAAACTAGTCCCACCTGCCTGCTGCTGTCCCATGTTTTTCCAAATCTTTCTTGTTCATATACCCATCGAAATGTCTTCTAAATGTTGCTATTGTACCCACATCATCCACTTCATTGGGAAGTTCAATCCAAATGTGAACAACCCTCTCTGTAAGAAAATTATTTCTGATGTCTGCTTTAAATTTCTCTCCTCAAAAATGTGCCCCCTAGTCTTGAAATTCCCCACCTTAACGAAAAGACAACCACCAACAACATGATTTATGCCTCTCGTTATTTTACAAACTTAAGTCAGGTCACTCCTCTCAACCTCCTATGCTCCGGTGACAAAAGTCCCAGCTTATCCTGATGACTCAAGCGTTCCATACTCTGCACAATCCTTGTAAATCAGTTTTGAACCCCCTTCACATTGCTAACATCCTTCCTGTAACTGGGCGACCAGAACAGGAAACGGTATTCCAAAAGAGGCCTCACCAATATTCTGTACAATTTCAACATGATATCCCAACTCTTAAACAGAAGGATTCACCTATGAAAACAAGTGTGCCAAACAGCTTTTTAAACCATCCTGTCCATCTGTGACACAGACCTTAATGAACAATGAACGTGAACGTATCGATCTCTGTTCTGCAACACTGCCTAAAGTCCCACTATCAATTGTGCAAGACCTACCCTTGCCTTTTGTACCAAAATACAACAGCTGGCATTTATCCAGAGGGAGAATCTGTGAGAGAGATCAAGACAGTAGAGAGCGAGGGATAGAAATTGAGCTAGAGAAGGAGAGAGTCAAGATACTTGGCAATTGAGAGTCAGGAAGGGAAATAGAAAGACTCAGAGGGAGTGAGAGACAAACACAGATTAAATCAGTTGTGTTTTGCTGTTGCCTATCAGGGAGTATGATGCCCCACTTATCTCAATGGCTGCAGCTTCAACAACATTTAAAATTGACAATGACCAGGCCTGCTTAATTGGTACCACATCCACACCCTCCACCATGGACATTCAGAAACAGCAGTGGGGACAATCTACAAAACGTACTGCAGAAAGTCACCAACGATCCTCAGACAGAACCTTCCAAATTCACGACCTCTTCCATCTGGAAGGATAAGAGCAGCAGATGCACGGGAGCCCCACCCCCTGCAAGTTCCCCTCCAAACTAGTCACGACTCTGGAAATATATCAGCCATTCCTTCAGCGTCACTGGGTTAAACTCCTGGCATTCCCTCCCCAAGGGCATTGTGGGTTAACCCACAGCACATGGACTGCAGCAGTTCAAGCAGCTCACCCCACATTCTCAGGAGCAACAAGACACCGGAAATGTATTCTCCCTGAGTCTGCCACGCCCATGTACAATGAGAGAATAGATGAGATTGAGGCTAAGAGGCATTAGATTTAAAAGAATGATAAGGAGGAATTATTCCCTCAACTGGTTTTGAAACAATGGAGTTCATTTCTCACAGTGCGTTAGATGTCAGTTCATTGATTAAATTGAAAACAGTACACAGACAGAATGTTAATTACTAACTCATTGACAAGTGGAGTTAAGGCTGAGGTGGGATCAGGCACGGTCGTATTAAAGGGTGGGTCAGGCTTGAATTGCAGACGCCTGCTACTCAATCTCAAGTTCCTTCCTTAATGTGTCGGTGAGATTCCTTCAGCATTAGCAGCAGAGTGCGCAATGGGGAAAGATAGAGAGGTGGAGAACTCTGATGAGGCGACTCTGTGTGGAGTTTGCACATTCTCCCCTTGTCTACGTGGGTTTCCTCAGGGTGCTCCCGTTACTTCCCAAAATTCAAAAATGTGCAGGTTAGTTGAATCGGCCACGCTAAATTGCCTGAGGGAATTGAATCTGGGTGGTTACTTTTTGGAGGGTCAGTGTGGACTTGTTGGGCTGAAAGGAATGTTTCCACACGGTAGAGAATTCAGTCTGAAAAATAAAACTGAGCATCCATTCCCTTCAAACGAGACTGCTCCTCGATTCATTGATCTGGATGATTGTACACAGAGGGTTAGCAGGTTGCAAAGCCCTAGTTGAACAAAGGAATAATGTGGATGCGCTGTGGTGGACAACCTCAATCAATTGATTTACGTACAAACAAAGAAATAGATTCATTTAGCTAAACATCAGAATCGCGCTTGCGCAGGAGGTAGTTTGCGCCCTCCATTGACTATCATCACTGTTGGCCAATGGGAATCCATGGAGGACGAAAGTAAGATGAGCCGCCAGGCAATCAGCGCTTCCCTATTGTCTGAATGCGGAAGTTGGACAATGAAGCTGCTGATTGGTACCCAGAGAAAGTGCTGCTGCTCCTCATCTCTCACTGAATGAAGATGCACCTTCAACAAGACTGAACCATCCTCCTGTGGGAAAACATCTGGGAGCATTTTATTGTTTTTTCTGTTTTTTTCTCATTTAGGTTTAAACTGCTGACTTGCAAGAATTGCACGTTTGGAAAGTGAATCCAGGGAAGGGAACATTATCTAGAAAGTGAGGTCCATGTCTCCCGCTCTGTAACAGACAGTGACATCGGTTACTGTTCTGAGGAAGAGTCACTCGACCCGAAACTTGAAACTTTGATTTCTCTCCACTCATATTGCCAGACCAGCCGAGCTTTTCGAACAATGCCTCCGTGTGTCTGTGCTATCCTTTACTCAGTCGGTTTTGTGCACTCGTTTGTCTGGCTCGCAAAAGTCTGTCGTTTCATAATGTTTGCAATTAAAAAGCGTGATTTCCAGGCAAGAGCTGACAATGTGATGACGCATTAAATTAATATCAGGTTGAACTATGCCATTTTTTGTCATACTGTACATATTTGGAAATACCGTGCGAATATAACATCCACCAGGACAAAGTGAGGATAGCAAATGGTGGCGGTCAGAGTCAAGACTGTGGTGCTGGAAAAGCTCAGCTAGTCCGGCAGCATCCGAGGACCGGGAAGAAGCGACGTTTCGGGCATATGCCCTTCATCAAGAACGAGGTTTGTGGGCTGGGGGCTGCGAGATAACTGGGAGGGTGTTGGGGCTAGAGGAAGGTGGGTGAGAATGTGAGGTAGATGAAGGTGGTGAAGTTGACAGGTTGGAGAGGAGGATGGAGTGGATAGATGGGAAAGAAGATGGACAGGTCAAGAGGGCAGTGCCGAGTTGGAAGCTTGGGACTGAAGTAACGTGGGGGCGGGGGGGGGGGGGGGAAATTGGTGAAATCTGCATGAAGTCGGGGGTTGCAGGATTCCAAGGCGGAAGATGAGGCGTTATTTCATTCTGTGTCGGGTGGTTCGGGTTTGGCAGTGGAGGAGGCCCAAGATCTGCAGGTCCTTGGCGGAGTGGGAAAGGGAGTTGAAGTGTGCAGCCACTGTGTGGTTTCAGGAGTCCATGCGGAATTACTAGGCAGGCACTGAGGAAGATGATGTGGCTGTGGTAGCGAGTCTGCTTCAGGATGTGGCTGAAGGATTTGTGACTGAACATTTCAACTCCCCCTCCCACTCCTTTAAGGACTTGCATGGGGGCGGCGAGAGAGGGTGGCCTGGGGGTACCCAGGGAGATATTGAGGAAAGAGATCAATCTAAGACTGGTGTAGTTGAGAAAGGAAGCAAGTCGAACAGTCAGAGGCTGGAAGGAATCAAAAAGAGAACAAGATAGGACTGACAAATTAAACTGTACTTACTTCAATTCAAGAGACCTAAAAGAGAAGGCAGATGAAATAAGCATATGATGAGGAATATAGCACTGGGATAGCATATCCATTACAGAAAAATGGCTTGATTTTCCAGGATACAGATGCTGTAGGTACGATGGGAAGGGAGTCAAGACAGGAGTGGGGTAGCGGGGTAGCGAGGTGGCGGGGGGTGGGGGTGTTGAAGTGTAGCAATGTTTATCAGCTGCATTATTTAGGTGGAAAAGAGAACGAAGAAAGGGATGATCACCTTATTGGGATTGCAATATAGACCCGCTAATAGTCAGCGGGAAATTCATAAACAAATTTGGAAGGAAAGTTTAAATTGCTGTAAGAATAATAGGGTGGTTATGGTAGGGAATTTTAACTTTACAAGCATAGACTGGCACTGCCGTAGTGTTAAGGGTTCTGATGGAGGGAAATTTGTTACGTGTGTACAAGAAAACTTTCGGATTCAGCATGTGGCTGTTCGTACGAGAGATGGAGCAAAACCTGACCTATTCCTGATAAATTAAGCAGAACATGACTGAGGTGTCATTGGGGTAGCACTTCGAGGCGAGCGACCATAATTCCATTAGTTTTAAAATAGTAAATGAAAAGGTTAGACAGGATCTGAAAGCTGAAGGCCTAAATTGGAGGAAGGGCAATTTTGACGTTGTTAGGCAAGAACTTTCAAAAGCCGATTGGCAGGTGGGGTGGGGGTCGTAGATGTTCGCAGGAAAACAGACAGCTGGAAAATGGGAGGCTTTCAGAAATGAGATATCGAGAGTCCAGAGGAAGTATACTCTTCTTAGGGTGAAAGGAAAAGGAGGTAGATGCAGGGAATGGTGGATGACTAGAGAAATAGCTTTGGCAAATAGGATTAAGGAGAACCAAAAGGTTTTTACAAACACATTAAGGACAAAAGGGTAACTATGGAGAGAATAGGGCCCTTCATAGATCAGCAAGGCAGTCTTCCTTTGGAGCTGCAGGAGATGGGGAGACATGAAACATATATTTTGCATCAGCGTTCACTGTGGAGAAAGACATGGAAGATATAGAATGTGGGAAATAGAAGGGACAATGTTGAAAAATGTCCATATTACAGACGAGGAGGTGCTGGATATCCTGAAATGCATAAAGGTGGATAAGTCACCAGGAAGTGATTAGGTGTACCCGAGAAATCTGGGAAGCCAGGGAAGTGTTGCTGAGCCCCTTGCTGAGATATTTGTATCATCGATAATCACAGGTGAGGTGCTGGAAGACCAGAGGTTGGCTAACGTGGTGTCACTGTTTAAGCAAGGGGGTGGGGAAAAAACCAGGGAATCTTAGACCAGTGAATTTAGCATCAGTGGTTGACACAGGATTTACATGTAGTGGAAAATCAAGGACTGGTCATGGATAGTCAGCATAGGTTTGTACATCGGAAATCATGTCCCAAACATAATTGAGGTTTTTGAAGAAGTAACAAAGAGGATTGATGTCGCAGTGCATTGGACGTGATGTGTATGGACTTCAGTAAGGCGTTCGACAAGGTTTCCCATGGGCGATTGGTTAGCAAGGTTAACATGGCATACATGGAGAACTTGTCATTTGGATAAAAAAACTGGTTCGAAGACGGTGGTGGTAGAGGGATGCTTTTCAGACTGGTGGTCTCATGACCAGTGGAGTGACACAAGGATCAGTGCAGGGACAACTACGTTTCATTATTGTATAAATGATTTGGATGTGAACATGGGAGTTCTAATTAGTAAGTTTGCAGCATACATCAAAATTAGAGGTGTAGTGGACAGCGAAGAAGATTACCTGAGAGTACAACAGGATCTTGATGAGCCAGGCCAATGTGTTGAGGAGTGTTAAATTGAGTTGAATTCAGATAAATGCGAGGGGCTGCATTTTTGGAAAGCATGTCAGAGCAAGAGTTGTACACTTATTGGTAAGGTCATAGGGAATGTTGCTGAACAAAGAGACCTTGGAGTGCAGTTTCATATCTCCTAATAAGTAGAGCCGCAGGTAGACAGGATAGGGAAAAGGGCTTTCCTTTATTCGTCAAAGCATTAAGTATTGGAGTTTGGAGGTCATGTTGTGGCTGGACAGGATATTGGTTAGGCAAGGTTCGGAATGTTGCATGCAATTTTTGTCATCTTTCAATCGGAAAGATGTTGTGAAAATTGAAAGGTTTCAGAAAATATTAGCAAGGATGTACCAAGGTTGGAGGGTTTGAGCAATAGGGAGAGGATGAACAGGTTGCGTTTTTTTTTCCTGGAAATTCGGAGGCTGAGTGGTGAACTTGTAATGGTTTATAAAATCACAAGGGGCATGGAGAGGATAGACAAATGGTGGGGAGAGGGTGTCCAGAATTCGAAGGCATAGCTTAAGGCTGAGAGGGGAAAGAAAAAAATGAAACCGAAGGGGCAACTTTTTCACACAGACGATGGTGTGCATATGGAATGAACTGCCACAGAAAGTGGTGGACGCTGGTACAGTTGCAGCGTTTGAAAGACATCTGGATCTGGAGATGAATAGGAAAGGTTTACAGGGACATTGGCCGGTGCAGGAAAATGGGACTCGATTCAGTTAGAATATCAGGTCAGCATGGATGAGAGGGACTGAAAGGTATGTTTTCATGCTCTACATGTGAACGACTCTAAAACCGGGATTCTACCTTGGAGTATAAAACGGGCCGTTCGGCCCATGCCGTACGCACCAACAGCAAATCGAAATCTACTAGTTCTCATGAATGTGCATCACCTTGCAAATATTTACTTTGAAGTTTTATCTTGCACTGAGGTATTGATGACTTTTTAATCAACTTTTTCAGGATAATACAAAGGAAGGATTTGGAGAATGAAATCTAAAATTAACATCACGTCAAGATCTGAAATCACTGGATTTGTGAGAAAGAGAACGTAGTGCATGATTCACCGTGGAGGGAGAATTTTTTTCTCTGATCTGTTTGCTTTAAAGTGTTTCAAACAAAACATTATGATATATACATGCCGTGTGAGAGTGTTTCAGTGCACCGAAAGTGAAAAAAGCTGAAACCAGCCTAATAAGAAAATAGCACAATTCGCAACTGAGAGAGACCATTCACATGTTCAGTGTTTGGACGAGGCTTCCACTGATTGTTAAACCTGGAGAGGGAATGCGAACAGTTTCTGCATGGACAAACCCTGGAAATGTAGGCACTGTGGGAAGGGAATCTATTACTCACCTGCTGTTGAGATGTATGAGCGCAGACATGCGGGGGAGAGGCCATTCACCTGTTTTGTATGTAAGAAAGGATTCAGTGTTCTCTCCAAATTTCGGACACACAGAAATGTCGCGCTGTGCAGAGGCCATGCACCTCTGGCCGTGGGAAGAGACTCATTGATGCATCCACCCCATTGGCGGGCAAGCAAGTGTGTATTCCCCTGCTCTGATTGTGGGAAGGAATTCATCAGTTCAGCCAACGTGCTGAGACACAAGCGACTTCACATTGAGGAGAGGCCATAATGTTGCTCTGACAGTGGTAAAAGATTTGTTCAGCCGTGTGGCTTGGTTATTCACCAACAGCTTCACAATGGGGAGAGGCTGTTCACCTGCTCTCAGTGCGGGGAGGGATACACTCAGTTATCCGAACTGCAGACACACCTTCAAATTCACACCCGGGAGAGGTCGTTCACCTGCTCTCAGAGCGGGAAGAAATTCTCTCGATTATCCGTCCTGCAGAGACACCAGCGAGTTCACATTTGAGAGAGGCCGCCCGCCTGCTCTCGATGGCAGAAGGAATTCTCTCGAGTATCCAGCCTGCAGGAACTCCAGCGGGATCACCATTGACTGCAGGAGTATTGCTGCTCATCATGTTTAGGACTGAACCATGTTGATCCTGCCAGTGGGTGAAGTGGGCAGCTCAGAGGGTTGTTTTTTTCTGCTAGAGTGGCCACCCTCACCACTTTGCTTCCAGTGAGGTGGATGCTTCAAATGCCATACGAAGCACTGAATGAAGAAAGGTTCGGAAGGTAGAAGCTGTTTCATCTGACAAACAACCTCAATTATCCGGCAAGATTGCAAGGTTGCAATGCTTGGCTAAACTGTTCTCTAGCATTCAGTGAACTGAACAAAATTATCCCCATCCGTTTCCTTCAGATTATTTTCTCGAATAACGTGCCACGTTGGCATAGAGACGGTCATGTTCTGAGGGGTTTTGTTTAATTGACAGGGACGCTTCTCAAAGAAGGTACATGGGGATTTGTAAAGATGGCAAGTCATTTGGAATCGCTGAGGCAAAATGAAACCGGAAGGCTTGCTGAGCTTGGAGCTGGAGGATGTAATCTCCAGTATGGCTGTCGATTAAAGGCACTCGGTCTTGTGTTGGCAGCAAGCTGTCAGACATTGGCGATATGAATGAGGAGCAGGAAAGCTATTCAGCCGTTCGAGATGCCTCACCACGTGAGAAGATTGTGATCAATCGGATTGTCATCTTCACTCCTGTCTAAACGCTCAAATCTTTCCACACAAGGTAGTCAAAAGATGATGCCAACACTGTAACTGAGTCAATAGAACTGGTATGTTCTCACTGTCAAAGGGTAGAACTTTTAAAGTAAAAGTTCTGGTGATCAAGGAGTATATCATTGTTGGGAAAAGCGGCTGGTGTTTTCTCCAGGGAATGTTGCCCCAAAGACAGAAGCTTCTGAGACACCAATTTGTTCTAATGTGATTACCACGAGTGAAAATAGATGTCATCAATTCCAAAACACGTTTATGTTCAGTACGTCACTCCAGATGTGCCAGAAAGCGATGAAAAACTTCTATTCTGAGTTGCCAACTCAGCTGAAAACGTTATTAGAAAAACATTTTCCAAAATGTTCATTGTACTTATCCAGGAATTGTGGGAAATCCCAGATGGCCTCCTTATTCAAAGATCAATATACCCACCCACGTGGTTGACGATGCACTCCAATACGTTTCCTCCACGACCTGCACCTCCATCCTCTAATTCCAACCCTCCCAATGCAACAAGGATGGAGCCACACGCCCCCAACCTGTCCTCACTTTTCACCCCACCAAACTGCGCTTTATCATCCTCCGCCAATTCTGTCACTGACAAACTGACCCCACCACCAGAGACATATTTCCTTTCCCACCTCTTACAGCATTCCAGAGAGACTATTCCCTCCGTGAATCCCTGGTCAGATCCACGGCACCCCACCCACTCCTGACACCTTCCCCTATCACCGCACGAAGTGAAAAACCTGCAACCACAACTTCCCCCCACCCCCGACAATCTGCATCCAAGCTCCCTAGGGATCCTTCCACGTACGGTCCAAATTTACCTGTACCCCAACCAATGTCACCTACTATATCCATTGCACCCGCTGTGATCTCTTATACATTGGCGAGACAGGACGCCAAATTGTGCAACTTTTCAGAGAATACCTCTGGCACACCTGCAACAACCAACCCTGCCACCCCATCGCTGAATACATCAATTGCTCCCTTCCACTCTTCGAAGTATATGCAGGTCCTGGGCCAACTCCATCACAAAACCCTTCCAACCCAAGCTGGAGGAAGAATGGCTCATCTTCCACCATGGCACCCTGCAACCTCACCGGAGAAATGTGGATTTTACAAGTTTCCTCATTTCTCCCCTCCGCCTACTCACTCCACCACGCACCGCGACCCCTGTACCCCAGTTTTCCCTGTCGCAAACCGCCAACTCGGCACCACCATTTTCACCTGTACATCGCCTTTCACATCTATTTGTTCTGCCCTCCTCTCCCACCTTCATCTCTCCAGTGTGGACTGATAAATGGGGATGGGGAGGTGTAGGGAAGGTGAGAAGATACTAAAGAGTACAATAGGTGATTGGGTTGGGGATGGAGGTGATAGGTCAGAGAGGAGGGTGGGTGAAGTTCGCAAAGACTTTAAACCTCAGCCAGATGTGGAAGAGTCAAAGTGTTGGAACATATGAACATAGAAAAGTATAGCACAGAACAAGCCATTTGGCCCATGATGTTGTGCCGAGGATCAATCCTAATGTAAAATGAAATAACCTTCACACTCCTCAATTCACTGCTGTCCATGTGCATGTCCAGCTGTCGCTTAAATGTCCCGAATGACTCTACTTCCACCATCACCGCTGGCAACGTTTTCCAGCTCTTTGCCGAAAGAACCTACCTTTGATGTCCCATCCATACCTTTCTCCTAAAATCTTAATACCATGACCCCTCTCGCCAGTCAATCCTGCCCTGGGGAAGAATCTAGAAAGAAAGTAAAGTCCAACATTGAGACAGCTGTTGACATTTTTGAGAGGTAAATAGCTTTTCCTCTGAATGGAGATGAGGAACAATAACAAGAAATCTAGAAAGCAAACCTGCCCTTGAATTTTAAAACGCATGGGAATAATATCACCAAGCAAGGTGGGAACCAACCATGAACCAGTTGCAGGTCTTTTGACAGGCAGTTCTGACAGCACAGACTCTGGGACATTTTCAGAGAGAAAGTTCTAAAAATCACAGGTATAAGAATGAGAAACTGGACAGAAATCGGTGTAAATTACAGCGGGCTGTGGGAAACGTTTGGGTTGATCCCTTTCGAAAGTGAATGACCTTTCAGGACTTCAGGAGGTAAACGTCAGGGACACTTAAAGTGGAATTGAATTCAAAACATCACAGAGATATGAGGATTGTGTTAAATAATGATGCTTTTCTTTGCTTCTCATTTGCACAATAAAGTTTGCAATTGTTTGACAAGATGACCTATGGTACCATGCAATTATTTGCTGCATGGTTCAAATGAATAGCAAGGCTTTGGAGGGATCTGGGCTGGGTGTTGCCTAGTGGGACGACATTAGTTTGGGATATCTGGTCGGCACGGACGGGTTGGACCGAAGGGTCTCTTACTATGCTGTTAACTCTATGACTCTATATTGACTGTCCCGACAAAGATGGCAGGATTCTTGTTCCCCAGGGACAAAGGAGACCAGGGTGAGTCTGTGAGAATTTCCATATACAGTGAGGCAGCAGAAGATGGTCAGGTTCAGAAAGGGACGACAGGCTAAGCCCTCTGACGAAGGAACAGCGCTCCGAAAGCTAGTGTTTCCAAATAAACCTGTTGGACTATAACCTGGTGTTGCCTGATTTTAAACGTTGACCAGATGAAACACGTATTCAAATGACAAAGCCCACAGTGTGATGAATTTGTTTTTGGTTGACACAGGGAATGTACCCGAAAAACGATTTTTGAAAATGATTGGACGGGAGTGTCTCTGGTGAGGCCAGCAGTGGGTCCCCATCTCGAACTGTCCCTGAACAGTGATGGGCTGTCAGTCAGCTGCTTGACGTGTTGCCAACTTGGATTCTCTGTGTCTGCCTTGTGACAGCTGGAGCCTGTCTCCCCTGTAGACTAAATGTCAGTTTACTGCTTAAATTGTTATTCTTAAAAATGGATCTGATGAATGCGTGCATTGGGAGGGTGGGTGGTATTTGCTAGTGAGAGAGAAAGTGGCAGCACAGTAGTTGAACCCATACTGCATCTCCTGTCCCTCCCTTCACTACTCACCTGACACGCACTCACACAATGGCCCCAGATCTGAAATCCATACAGAGGTTGCTCACTCCCTTATGGGTGATAGATACAAGAGGAAATCTCAGCTCCTGAAACTCACGCAAGATTCATGGAGTCCTACAGCACGGAGACAGGCCCTTTGGCCCAAACTGATACATGCTGACCGAAATGGCTTTCCACACTAACTCCATTTCCCTACACATGACCCTTATACTTGCAATCTTTCCTATCCATGTCTAAATGCCATTTATATCGTGTAAATGTACCCGTTTCAACCACTTCCACTGGCAGCTCATTCCATTAACATTCCACTTTCTGTTTAAAACATGCTGACCCTAGTGTTCCCTTTTATTTTTTCCCTCTGATCTTAAACTGATGGCCTCCAATCCTAGATTCCCCAACCCTCGGAAAAACATTAAGTGCATTCACCCTGTGCCTCTCATGATCTTATACATATCTAGGTCCTTCCGAAATTTCTGTAAAGCTTACTTACTGTCCCTGATACGGGTTATTTCAGCATCATCAGCAAACTTACTAATCATGCCTTGTATATTCTCAACCATAATAGAAAACACTCAGTAACGGGCCTAGAAACAATACCTTAGGCACGCTACTGGTCACAGGTCTCCAGTCCGATAAGCATGCTTCCCACCATCAATGGAATTGTGCATCCAATTTTCCAGTTCACCCTGAATTCCATGCAATCGAACCTTCCAGTGCAGCCTACCATTTGGCACTTTATCAAAGGCCTTACTTAATTCCATATTGACTACGTTTACCACTCTGCCCTTGCCAACACTTAACATAGTTTTAAGGCCTCATTTCCCACTTTTAATCAATCGCTCTCTTTCCAAATGCATGCATATCTCATCCCTCAGTCTCTTCTCAAGTAACTGACTCACCACAGATGTTAAACTTACAGGCTATTCTTTGCAGCCCTTCTTGCATATAGGCACAACATTCGCTATCCTCCAGTCTTCTGCCTGTGGCTAAAGATGATGCAAAACTGTCAGCAAGAATCCCCTCAATTTCTTCTCTGGATTGTTGCAGTATTCCTGGATATATCTCTTCAGGACAAATATTTTTATACACCTTCACACATTCTAATACATCTAACACCACCTGCACTGTGATATGGACTGTCCCGAAGATATCACCACTAACTTCCCCACTTTACCAAGATGTCATGTCTTTTTCCACGGTAAACAGAGTGGAGAAATATTCTTTGAGAATCTCGCTGCCTCTGCTGTTGTTCTGCAATACTCGTCCCCTTTGGTCTTGGGGGGCCTTATTCTCTCTCTTGTTAGTATTTTTCCATTAATATACTTAAGGTACCTGTTTGGATCACTCTAATATCCTCAGTCAAGGCTACCTCATGCTCCCTTTTCGCCTTGCTGATTTCCTTCTAAAGTAAACTACTGTGTTCCCCATATCCCTTCAGGTATACCTTTGATCCCAGCTGTCTGTACCTGAACCACACTTATTTTATTTTCTGCGCAAAATCTCAACACCCATTTTTATTCCTTTTAGTGGGCAGCACGGTGGCACAGTGGTTAGCAATGCTGCCTCACAGCGCCTGAGACCCGGGTTCAATTCCCGACTCAGGCGACTGACTGTGTGGAGTTTGCACGTTCTCCCCGTGTCTGCGTGGGTTTCCTCCGGGTGCTCCGGTTTTCTCCCACAGTCACAAAGATGTACAGGTCAGGTGAATTGGCCATGCTTAATTGCCCGTAGTGTTAGGTAAGGGGTAAATGTAGGGGTATGGGTGGGTTGCGCTTCGGCGGGTTGGTGTGGACTTGATGGGCCGAAGGGCCTGTTTCCACACTGTAAGTAATCTAAAGTAATCTAAATCGCTTGTTATCCAAGGTTCCCTATTCCTGCCATCCACGCCCTTCACTCACACAGGAACGGATAGAGCTGACTTTCGGTTGTGTCAATTTTAAAGGCCTGCAACTTGCCAAATGTCCTTTAACCTGTAAACAACTATTCAAATCAAGCCTTGCAAGCTCCTGTCTAATTCCTTGTCCCAGTTTAGGTCTTGAATCGGTGAACCAGTTTTGTCCCTCTCCATAACTACTTTAAATTTAATAGATGTATGGTTACTGGTCCCAAAGTGCTTCACTTACCGTCACCTCAGTCACCTGCCCTGCCTTATTTCCCAAGACTAAATCGAGTTTTGTCCCTTGAGGAGTAGGATAATCTATATAATGCTTGAGGAAACCTTCCTGAACGTATTCAAATAATTGCAACCTATCTAAGCCCTTCATGCTCTGGCATTCCACATCGATGTTGGGAAAATTAAAATCCCCTCCACTGACAACGTGTTGCTCCTGCAAGTCTCCCCAGTCTCCCTGCATATTTATTCTTCGAACTGACGATTTGGGGGCTTATAGTATGACGTCACCATCCCCTGTTTGGTGCTTTGCTCTATCCACAAAGCCTCAGTGAATGATGCTTCAGTTATTCCATCTTGACTACTGCTTGAATACTCGCCTTCTTCAAAAATGCAATCCCTCTACCCACCTTTCACCACTTCTGTCCTGCCAGCAGCACCTGTCCCCTGTGTGAGAAATAAAGCTCACAATGTAATAAAATTCAGCCCGAGTCAAATTCTGAAGCAGCGAATTTTATTGAAACGTTCTTGCAAGGACGGCTGCTAACAAGCAGGCAGCCCGATCCAGAAATTACTCCACAATTTGTACAGTCTAATTCTTGGTACTTGCCCGTTTACCTCATTGGCCTTCAAACCGATCAATATTCCTCATTGTGTTCTGCCCCTGCCTAGCTGCACTCCACCCTTGTTTACTTCTCCCCTGACTCCAAGCCGGGCGACCATTCCCCCTATTTATCCTCTCCCTTATTTGTAAGCAATTGGCTCGCTTCAATGCTGACATGAGGGAATTGTGTTGAGTTTGGCATATCTTGATGTTCTTTTTCACCTTATCTGTTTGTTTGTAACATCTTCCATTGTTTGCAGGCACATTTCATTCCTGTATGCACATTGTAACTAATGAAACGTAACTATATCTTCCTTCAACATAGTTTGCATTCCAGTGTTAGTTTATTTTATTTAATAAACAATTATTAATTTGTCTGAAACAATTATATACTAATATTTAACAGCAATTATGGTTGCAGAGGAAACTTTGGTTTTCCTATGTTCCACAAGTTCTTCCTTTTTCTTTAATTGTCATTTGATATATTCTGCATTTCTTCTTAATATGTCGCTTCCAAATTGACCATCATCTTTTCCGAAATTGCATTTATTTTGGAAATCTCCGCGAGGTCACTTATTCCCTCCCTGTTTAACAGGTAGCGCCCTCCCCCCAGATTGCTTTTTCAGGGCATTTGTGTTGTTTCAATCCACCTCTGGATTAACCTGCGTGCGCAAAGCATGATACAGCATCCTGTTGCGATTTGTCTTCTCACCACTACGATCAAGGAGGGAAGGACTGAAACCACCACATTCTCCACTTTCCAAACCACAATCCTAGCCACCCGGTGAACAATATGCTGACTCCTGAATTTTCAGCTCGTTCTTCGGCTTGTGTTGTTAGGCCTTGCAGAGCTCAAGTAATAGACCCATCTGGGGCTGTGTTATTTGTAATATAGGTACAACAGCTACCTCCTAACATTACATACACTCCCCCATTTTCTGCTAGGATAAAATCTCAGGCTATTCTACTCTCCCATACCATTCTTCAGGTTGCATCAAGTTTTTCAGCTATAACTGTAAATGCATTTCTAGTTTAATTGATGAATCTTTGCTGATTATAGGAAATATCAGTTTTCCACTCCTCACTTATTTTTGACTGTTACCCCTCGGAAGAGTGCTGATTTAAAACTCGCCGTGATCTGGTTACAAGCTTTGACTTCATCATGTACCACTTTTGGGACTCCTATAGAGTATAGATATACATGATCATTAAACGAAATACCCAAAATATGATCTCTTACTTCGCCCCCCTTCCATTACTATCTCTTTCTTTTTAAATGCCCGGGTGAACGGAATTGCCAATTTTACAATTGCACACATGCCCCTCCAATCGGGAGGTAGAATGGGTCTCAATATTTTCCCTCCGCAGTACCACAACAGACCGCTCGGCGAATCCTTAATGCTGAGTAGTTCCCTCCCATTTCCGTCACGTACTCCATTTCGGTGCATGATTTCAGCTCCCCCAAATATCTTGACCGATTATTCCTTGCCTGTTTACATACAATGTGTGGTTTACGACCACGGCAGGAATATGGCGGTGGTGCTGGCGGTGGGGGAGTGGGGGAGGGGGGAGGTGTGGGGTGACTTTAAACCTTCCTTCTTTAAAGGAGGAAACTTTAATAGAAGGGTCATACATTCTTCATTACTCCATGCAGTCTCATCCTGATACAGGGCTATCATGCATGTCATACCCCTCTTGTCTCGCTCCCACCCAAGTGGAAGGGGGACTACTTGGGCAATTCGTTTCCCAGTGGCACACGCATAACAATTGCTTTTGTTCAAACATTTCACAGTGTCCTTTACCCATTCAACCCAGGTATTTGTGTCACCAGCGGTTTCTACTTCAGTGGTCTGCTTTAAGCACTTTACCTCGACGATTTTTATCACCTTAGGGTCAGAGTAAGGTACGCTACCATTCCTTTCTCCTAATCGGGTTCTGTCTTTCACACGTATATTAAAACAACGTCCCAGGAAATTCTTCCCGTCTGCTTTCATTTCTACCCCAAGTGTTTGGTCTAATTTGGTCTGACAGGTTTCTCCCCCTAAAACTGCTTCATACCATGAGGATTTCTTTATTGATGAATATATTGGATTACACTTTTTATCGGGACAGTCAAGAGCTGGTTGGAAACGGCCTCGTTTTACTGTAATGAGTGGGGTAATTAAAATATCAACTCTGAGGATTTCCTGCCTCAAACATTCTTGATATTCTTTTTTCCAAAAATATCCTTTACACTTCTCTCTCCAGGACATTTTCTTCCCGTTAGTCTTATCCCATGTCGCCCACCCCACTTCGAGATCTTTTTCATAGAGCCAAAGATTTATCTCTAAGTAACTGATTTGCCTATGATTTCATACATGACCACAATCCGCCAGGCTGCAGGCATCTGTTTCAATGACTAGTGGATTTGCACTTTCTGGAACCGTTATCACTAAGTAAGACGACCACATCACAACCCGACAGAATCCTATGATTAGAAAAGCTAATATAGTGTACCTAAACATTCTTCCCATTCTCCAGTGGTATTGAAGCAGCGAGAGACTTAGCATACAATACAGAAACTATCCCGCGCTCTTGTCACTACTGTATAATCAGTTATTTTAAGTCATTTTAACTTAAGGTTAAGCGGTTATTTTTTCTATTTAGTTGTTCAAACTTCTCTCCCAACTGGAGTTTCCACTGGCCCTTTAATCGGAGTGTAGTGAGTCCAGCCTTTCCCTGCCGATCTGAACGCCGTTTCAGTGGTTAAGAGTGCTTGGTACGGACCCTCCCAGTCTAGTTGCAATTTGGTCCGAGTTCATGATTTGATGAGGATCCAATCCCCAGTGGGATCGGATGGACAGTTAACTCAAGGTGTGGAGTCTGTGTCAACAAACTCTGTTCCCCGAGGAAGGACAATGAGGAGGACAAGCCCATTATATACTTCTTTAGGAAGAAATCTTTGACCTCCAGGATTGGCATTTCACCTTTCGTTCCCAGATCGGTCAGGTCAGACAATATCTGATAAGGGGAGCCCCATATCTGTCCTTGGGGCCGTTCGCACTCGAGAAAGGGCAACAGGTAAACACTTAGTCCAAGGAAGTCTGGTTTCTCCTACTAACTTGGATAACTGCTTGTTGATTTTCTGTTCGTTCTCTCAGACTTTCTTGATGAAGTCGGGTGCCAAGCTGTGTGGAAATCCCAGGAGATTCTTAACCCGTTCATCGCTCACTGGATTACCCTGGAAGTAAAATTAGCTCCCTGATGGGAATCTATGCATTCCACTATCTCGTATCTGGGGATTATGTGTCAAATTATTACCTTGGACACCCCTTTTGTGGTGGCAGTGACTAAAGGGTATGCCTCCACCCCTCTGGATAGGTGATCAACCACTACCAGCATATACCTCAGTCTTTCCACTCGGGGTAATTCGGTAAAATCTACCTGAATCCTCTGAAATGGTTTTAGCCCAGGGTCTGTCCCTCCTGGGACTTGTTTCTTTAATACGTTCTTGTCTTTTTTTAACGTTATGCATCCTTTACATATCTGTGTGGTTAATGTATATAACCCTTTGCATCCATGTTTCCTTGAGACTAAATCACACATTGATTGCACTCCCCAGTGACCCCCCGATGTCCGACCGCCATAGTTTCTCGCATTGTCATTTCATTCAATAATTCCGTCTCATCGGGTAACATCCAGCACACATCGGCTGTCTTTGCAGCTCCTGAATGTCTTAGCTTATTTTCGTCCTTTTCAGTAAACAACGGGACACCCTGAAGATCTGGAATTTCAGGTATTAGGGAGTATATCACCACTCCCTGTGGATTCAGGGCTGCTTATTTAGCTACCTCATCGGCCAGATAATTTCCCCTTACTTCCGGTTCATTCTCCTGATGTCCGTTAATATGAACTACCACTATTTCTCTCGGGTGTAATAGAGATTCCAGCACTTGGTTGATCAATTCCTCATGCGCTAGTTCTTCTCTTCTGCTGTATATTATCCTCCTTCTTGCCAAAATTTTCCGAGGTATGTTCCACTCCACATGCGTGTTTGGCATCATGTACACCGTTTCCTTCCTTGTCTTTCTAGAGCATAAATTTCACAAGTTTTGTCTGAACATCCGTTCGACAGTCTTTCAGCCTCGACAACGCTTCCTTCTATCCCGTCAACCATAGCATATCCACTGTGCCTTTTTCCACTCGATCACCCAGGAGGACCTGTCGGTAAGCAAACGAGCTGCAACGGTACGTCACTTAAGTCCATTCGCACTTTAGTCTGCTATTCAATAATAGTGGTTAGCACTGCTGTCTTACAGCGCCAGAGACTCGGGTTCAATTCCCGCCTCAGGTGACTGACTGTGTGGACTTTGCACATCCTCCCCGTGTCTGCGTGGGTTTCCTCCGGGTGCTCAGGTTTCCTCCCACAGTCCAAAAATGGGCAGGTGAGGTGACTTGGCCACGCTAAATTGCCCGTTCTGTTAGGTGCAGGGGTAAATGTAGGGGAATGGGTCTGGGTGGGTGTGCTTCGGCGGGTCAGAGTGGACTTGTTGGGCCGAAGGGCCTGTTTCCACACTGTACGTAATCTAATCTAATCTAATCTAATCAAGGCAGTCGTTTTCTTGACTGCCACGGCCACCCCCTCTCTCGGCCACAGAAATGCAGCTGGATTGAATCAACTCTCTTTGACTAACGCAAGGTCATTCTGCTCTATTAGGATTGTCTTATGTTTCAAGATCCCAGAGTCTGTGAGCCATTGTCCTGCTTTCTGCTTTAATATGGTCGATACCTGATATGGGGTGTTGACATTAAAGCTCTCCCAAAAGTAAGTTACGGACTCTCCTATACCAATAACGCTGTTGCTGCCATTTGCCTGCACGCACACATGGGCCACCTGCTTGAGACTCGGTCTAATAATTTAGATTAGTAGGCAACCGGCTGCTTCTTCCCTCCCATGCTCGGCCCCCATCGCTGGGTTCGAACCCCTAGAGCAACTCCCCATCTACCGTGACACGCAATTGGAAGAGCTTCTCGACGGAAGGTCAGGCAAGAACAGGGACATTGATTAGTTTCCTCTTGTGTTCTTCGACTAATTTCCTCTCTTCATCTGTCCAATTCAATTATTTAGGTTCTACCTCCAATAGTTTCAAATATAATTTATTTGTTTTCTGTACATATGAGTCTATCCATAATCTGCAGTACCCTGCTCACCCCAGGAATTTCCATATATCCTTATGATTTTAGGCACTGGCATTCCCACAATTCCGTCAATTTTTTTCTGGGCTTAGTTTTCATTTTCCTTCACTGATACGGTTTCCCAAATATCTGACTTCCTTCTCTACATCGTGCCATTTATTCTTGGAGACCCTCAATCCTTGCTTTCCTAGAAAATTTACTGATTAGTTTGTGGCTTCTATCATTTTTTCCCTTTTCTCGCCTGTGACCAGAAGATCAGTTACATATTCTAACAGGGTAGTTCTTTTGGGCTAATTGAACTTCCCCAAGACTTGTTCCAACACCTGACCAAAGAGATCCGGGATTCAGTAAATCCCTGCAGGAGTATCGTCCATCTGTAATTCTGTTTTTGGAACTTCCAACCCGAAGGCAAACATATTCCGACTCCCCCCCCCCCCCCGCCAGGGGACATGCCCAGCAGGCAACCTTCAGATCCACTACACTGAACCATTTATCATCATGGCGATTGTTAATCAGTAGTGTTTAGGGATTAGGGAGCACAGGGTGGCGGGCTTGTACTATTTGATTGAAGGCCCTTAGGTCTTGTACCAAGTGACAACTACCGTCCGATTTCTTTACTGATATGATAGGGATATTGTAACGGGCCGGGCAAGGCTGTAGTAATCCATCCTTAATCAATCACTCAATTACTGTCTGCAGTCCCCTGCATCCGTCTATTGAAATCAGATATTGTTTTTTTTGCCAACCACGTCTCTCCCATCTTTAAATTGATCTCCAAAGGAGGTATTTGTAATCCTTCACGATTCCCTTCCCGAGCCGACACTCTGGGTTCTATTTCCTTCTCCTCTTCCTCAGCCAGGACGGCAATTTGTATCATTCATCTTTGGTCCAATACTCCAATCACCAGTCACAGGAGTATGATTACATCCCTCCACAATAAATTACTTCCGATATCAGGAATATATAACAGTTCACTTTCGACTATCTCTTCCCCACTTCAATTATCATCGGTTCAACAACTGTAAATGTAAATCTCTCCTCTTTTACTCCTGAAACAGTTAACATTTGTTTCGAGATTTCCTCTCCCTTGGGTTTAAAAGTTAAGGATGATCTTGCTGCCCCCATATCGAACGGAAAACTAAGTCCTCTTTGCAATGTCCCACCTTTAAATTTATCAAGGGTTTCTGATGGGTCCCCGGGGTCAGGATCCCCTGAGACCCCTATTCTTCATCAGGTTTCATAAACGTTACTACCTTTGCTTCCTTTTACACATCTGGACATTGCTTCTTCATATTCCACCTGTGGGGATTTCCACTTTGAACCTTGTTCCTGTCCACCAGACCCATTAACATCCCCTCCCCGATCTCTTCTCCCTTTATTTTCAACACCATTCCGCTTTCCTTCTCCTTTTAGTTTTGGCCTTCGCTTTGTTACCTCATCAACCGTGGCTCTCATTATTTTTGCTTTTTGTTTCTGCTTCTGATGTTACGTTGCCAAATCGATTGCTGAGCCGATTTAAAGAATTGAACAGCTTTAGGGCCACCTAATGGTCATTCTTCATCACCCAATGCTTTGTTAAGAACTTGATTTTTTTTCAAGAAATATTGCAATATGTCTTGCTATCTGTAACCTCCAATACGGATTCATCAATGTATGCTTGTCTAACTGGAAATCGTGTTCCTAACTATACATTTTGCAATCTTATTTTTAAATATATATTTATGTGTTAAAAATTCGTTTATTCAGCACGTAATGTTTAATATGTAACATTCATACAGTTCCCAACTTCGAAATCTACTATAATTACCCAGTTTTAGCTCCTTAATTTAAAGTCAAATTTAGTTTTCTTAAGTAGTCCTGAATAGTCATTGCTCAATTACAATGCTATAGGTCGTGAAATAATTCGAGCTGTCTTCAAAGGATTTGTCTGTTCAAGTTAAAAAAAACTTCTATGCATGAATAATTCGCTTTTATGTAAGTATAAAAGAGATCAGTTATAAATTGATGGTAAGGCAGTCATGACCTGGAAAAAGAACAGCAGTTAACATTTTATTTCATAATCACTGTAAAATCCTTAACTTTAAAATAAATAACACACACACACACACACACGCATCCCGTATCTCACGAACACTTCCTGAACTTCCCACAATAACTCCTTTAGAGGCGTCTCACTCCAGCCCTCTTTCTTTTGAAACCTTTTCACGCCTCAGTCTCCCTTCAGCAAATAGCCCTCTGACAGGAAACATAACTTGATTCCTCCTGACTGTAAGGCTATTTTCCGTTGACATATAATTTCAAATATTAACAAACACAGTCTTCATCTGATTCTTAATTTGGCCAGAAGACGGCGGGACAAACAATGCATTCCTCAGTCCATAGAAAGCATCAACATTAATCATCTTCTTTCCTGTCTTTTCCCCTTGTACAAGAATGATTTTTCTAATTCCACAACATCCTGCCCAAAGGACTATCTGGATATACGTTGTCAGTGACCCCGCCTCCATTTCCATTTCCTTTTCTTTCTTCCCCGGAGGCTTTTTCCTTCCCCTCGGCACAGCCCATGTTGAATTCCTTCGTTAGACACTTCTTGACGACTAGAACAAAATCCCAGCCACCAACGCAGAAATTAAAATTCAATTTTCCTTTCCTTGGTGCATGCACGGAGTTGCCTGGCTCGATATCTCCCTGTGCCTACTTGCAACCTTTCGCCTGTTTCAGATAGACTCTCATCTGATCTCGATCAGTCAACAAGAAGGGGAACCCGACACCGAGGAACTCGGGACATTCTAAAAGGTAGGGGATGCGTCCTCCCAGCCGTCGACGGTGCCTGCTGGTGATGATGGACATTCCGAACGAACGCTGAAATTGTGAGAAACAGAGCTCACAATATAATAAATACTGAAACGTTCTTGCAAGATGGGTGCCTAATAAATAGGCACCCCGATCCAAAAATTACTTCACAATTTATACAGTTTCATTGAGTCTCCCTCAAAATTTCCCCGTTAATCTCATTGGCCATCAAACCTATGAGTAATCCTTATTGTGTCCTGCCCCGCTGAGCTGCGTTCCGCTCTTGTTTACTTCTCCCCTATTCCAAGCCGGATGGCCTCCACTATTATTTAACCTGGAACTAACTTGGCTCGTTTCAGTGCCTACATGAGGGCAACGTGCCAAGTTTGGCATAACTCAATGTTCTTTGCACCTTGTCTGTTTGTCTGTAACATCTTCTATTCCTTGCAGGCATATTTCATTCTTGTGTACACATTTCAGCGAATGAAAAACAATCATGCATTTCCTTCACAGTGTTTTCATTCTCGCATGCACATTTCAGCTAATGAAAATCAATTATGCATTTCCTTCCCATAGTTTCCTTTCTTGGCTGTAAAAATTATACAATGGTATTAGTGCATTTACCTTGCATAAGCAATGATGGCTGCAGAAGTAACACTGCTTTACCTATATCCCACAGCATGTCTAAACACAGCAAGGCTCCCACCCTTTCCCTCATTATTTATCAATTACACCTTCAGTCCTAACACACTCCTCGCTCGTCATTGGCCAATCCCCATTCCTTTTTCTCATGTGACAGTTCCACATTTGCCCTTACATTCCCCAATCCTTCATTGGCTGTCTTGTTGTCCATACAGGTTTCAGAGAAGCGGGAAGCCCTTCGTTCAAAGAGTCGTGCTTTTCCATTCGCCAATTCCAGTCAGTCAGATCGGTCTTCGCCCAAGTTCAGGCAATTTCTGGAAAATCCATCCCCACAAGGGAGCAAGTAAGAGAAGCTGGGATTGCCATCACCTCTTCCCCATCATCCACAAGGGAGTGAGTAACAGGATCTGGGACTGCCCTATCCCCTCCACCATCATCCACAAAGGAGTGAGCAACAGGAGATGGGTCTGACGTCTCACCATGCCCATCATCCACAAGGGAGTGAGTAACAGGATCTGGGACTGCCCTATCCCCTCCACCATCATCCACAAGGGAGTGAGCAACAGGAGCTGGGTCGGACCTCTCCCCTCCCCGATCATCCACAAGGGAGTGAGCAACAGGAGCAGAGACTGCCCTCACTCCTCCGCCAGCATCCACGAGGGAGTGAGCAAAAGGAGCTGGGACTGCCCTCTCCAATCCCGCATCATCCACAAGGGAGCGAACAAAAAGATCTGGGACTGACCCCTCCACTCCCCCTCCTCCACAAGGGAGTGAGCAACAGGAACTCGGTCTTACATCTCCCATTCCCCAACAGGCAGAAGGGAGTGAGCAATAGGAGCTGGATCTGCCCTCTTCCATCACACATCATCCAAAAGGGAATGAGCAACAGGTGCTGGGACTGCTCTCTCCCGTCCCCCATCATCTACAAAGGAGTGTGCAACAGGATCTGGGAGTGCCCTCTACTCACACCCCCGACCCCCCCCCCCCCCACCCCCGCACCGCCATCATCCACGAGGAAGTGAGCAATCTCTGTGTGGGTTTCAAGTCTGGTGCATGTGTATGTGCGTACCAGCGGACGGAGGGAAGGGCCAGTCAGTGGCAGTCCTCACTCAACTGTTGTGCTGCTATTTCCCTCAACAGTTAATGGCCTCCCACACTCACCCGGCCCATCATGCATTCATCGGAACCGTTTGCAAGAATACTAATTTAAGGAGCAAACCGACATTGATTCTGCAGGAAAAGCAGGTTCCAATGGTCATAGGGCAGATACAGAGACGCAAAGTCTGCAGGACTTCAAGTAGCTGATTGACACACCATCACATTTCAGGGACAAGATAAAAATCACACAGCATCACGGTATAGTCCCTCAGGTTTATTGGAAAGTACTAGCTTTCAGACTGCAGTCCTTCACGTAATTAGTGCAGCAGTGTCATAAGACACTGAAGTTATAGTAAATGATCACATTGTCATGCAATTGAAATGATAAATTGAACAAATCTAGATTGCGATTAAGTATTTCATCTTTTAGGATGTATTGGCGATTTTGCTTCAATAATATGTAAATCCCAGAAGATCTTTTAAGTCACCTTCTCGAAATAACTGAAGGTTTTATGAAACAAAACGACATCTCAGCTCAAACAACATATAAAAGGTGTGAGATTAGAGTCTGTCTGTATCCCAATCTTGTGTCAGACTGGTTCAATTTCTAAAGTAGGAATTTATGAAATGTGATAGGGATTGACTGCCTGCAGGCTGTGTGCTTTTTGACCAAAAATAGAATGTGTCTGAAATGCAAATTCACCACATAGACACATATTTGTGTATCTGCATGTGGGGAAGTGTGCGTGTTAGGGTGTGTTTGTGTGTGTGCATGCTGGGTAGAATGTGCACATGAGTGTGATGGAGTATAAACCTGTTCGACTATGAACTGGTGTTGTGCGATTTTTTACTTTGTCCACCCCAGTCGAACACCAGCTCTTCCACATCATTTTCTGGGATAATTAGAGACGATTATCTCATGATCATCCACTTCTGGCATCGCCAGTACCACTCCCATTCAAGCATTTTCCAAAATGTTCAGACATGCTCCCTGTGTCAAAGTAATTTGAATATGTGCTTTATCTGGTCATGACTTCCTGAGTCAGCCTGACCTCTGCGGCCTCCCTTTGTGTGGAGATTTTCACTGACTAACTCTGCTCACCTTTTGTCCCCAGGGAACAATAATTCTGCAATCTTTGACAGGAGAGTTAATGTTTAAACATGCCTTCAAACATCTCCAGAATAATGCTAGGCCGGTACAGTGGCTAGCACTGCTGCCTCACAGCGCCATGGATCTGGTTTCGATTCCAGCCCCGGCCACTGTGTGGAGTTTTATCATTTTCCCCATGATTGCGTGGGTTCCTTCCTATGCTCCGGTTTCCTCCCACAAAATAAATATGTGAGGTTAGGTGAATTGGAGATGGTAAATTACCCCGTGTTCATGGATGTGTAGGTTAAGTTTACCAAGGGTAAATATAGGGTAAGGGAATGGGTCTGGGTGAGTTACACTTCCGCGGGTCAGTGTGGACTTGGTGGAGCGAAGGGCCTGAAGGGATTCTATCCTATCTTAAAGAAGCAAAGCACCACATGTCACACTATTTAACAAAACTGAACTTACTTATGTGAATGAAAAGTAAAATAAAGAAGTATACTAACATAGCACAATGTTTGCTTAAAACAATTTCTGCAATGTTTGCAATTTGTTTCACTTTTATTGTCCAGGATCTTCATCTTATGAAGCCTTGAATGTTCATTCACTTTCTAAAGAGATCAACGCAATCATATGCCATGGTCCTCTGGTATTTACGTCGATTGCTTCCCAGTTTCTAATTCTGATACCAGAGATTTCCAGAGCTCTCTCTCTCTCTACAAATGTTCCACTATCTGTGTTGTCAGAGCGTTTTGGATAAAAGCAATTTGTCTGTCAAATGACCTGCAACTCTTTCATGGTTGGTTGCTATCGTCATTGTTGACATTGCTCCAATGCATTTTTATATGTAAGGTGCTGCTTTGATTTTTTTTCCCCGATCCCCATTCGGAATAAACACTATTTAACTCTCAGTCAACAGCTTCCTCAATTTGGCTTTCCAGTTTCCTTTCCAACACTTTGATTCTTCCACATCATGCTGAGGTTTAATTTGCTCTTTTCTGAACTGGTAATTGACTGTCTTTTTCTGTATTAATTCAGCAGTGGCGGGCACATGTAATTTTTGATGTTATGAATGCAGAGTTGCTGATTCCTTTGTCTACTGTATTCAGAATTTTTACTTTGAGATTTTTTTCGTTAGTTTTTAAAGCTTCTGCACTGTCCAATACCTCAAATTATGAATTTCAAATCGGTTCCATGCTGAGCAGGAGTCCAAATGTAGAGAACATCTCACTCACAGGCATAACTTCAGAACAATGACTCTCCACTCAAAGGTTGGAAAAACAGTAAAGTGCCCACAAATCATTCCCTGTGTTGAATTCACATGATTAGTAAGTAACGTACAAATAAAATAATAAAAAGAGACTGTACTCCCAAAGTAAAATGTCAATTCACTCCGAGCAACGTACAATAAGACATATGTGCAGAAGGAGACTATTCAGTCAGGTCACCACCATTGATCTGATAACCCTCAAATCCAATGACTTGCCTTTTTTCTTAAATCGTTGAATGCCTTCCTGATTAAAATCTGCCCATCTCAGCTTTCAGTGCACTAATACGCCTGCCTCAATCGTCCTCGGTGATAGCAAGAAATTAATCCTCATCTCGTTCTTCAATACATAACCAAATATGAGATTACGCACTTTGGTCTTAGACTGGGGGCCTGTGACCAGTGGAGTGCCACAAAGATCGGTGCTGCATCGACTAGTTTTCGTCATTTATATAAATGATTTAGATGTGACCAAAAGCGGTATAGTTAGTAAGGACAAGGGACTATTTATCAAAACTTATTCACTTAATGGTAAGGTCCTAGGGAGTGTTGCTGAACAAGGAAAACTTGGAGTGCATGTTCAAAGCACATTGAAGGTGGAGTTGCAAGTAGATAGATAGTGAAGAAGGCGTTTGGTATGCTTTCCTTTATTGGACAAAATATTGAGTACAAGAATTGGAAGGTAATGTTGCAGCTGTACAGGACATTGGTTACACTTCGTTCGAAAGTTGCAATTCTGTTCTCCTTCCTATCGTAAAGATGTTGTGAAACTTGAACGGGTTCAGAAAAAAGATTTACAAGCATATTGCCAATTTTGGAGGATTTGAGGTATCAGGAGAAGCTGAACAGTGTGCGGCTGTTTTCCATGGACTGTCGAAGGCTGACGGGTGACCTTACAGATACTTAAAAATTATGAGGGGTATGGATATGATAAATAGGCAAAGTCTTTTCTCTGGGGTCAAACAGTCCAGAACTAGAGGGCATAGGTTTAGGATGAGAGGGGAACGATATAAAAGAGACCTAAGGGGCAACTTTTTCCACACAGACGGTGGTACATTTATGGAATGATGTTTTGGACATTTCTATGACTGAATGACTCAATAATTCAATCTGATTTTAATTTAATGCCTCATCACATGTCAGCTCTTGCCTGGAAATCCCTCCTGTTAATTGTGAACATTGAGACAGGAAGCCATTCTGTTAGCCAGAATGTACCAGGCTGAGTGAGGAAAAGATGTCACCAGCAAAAGTAGAAATTGCTGGAAAAGCTCAACGGGTCTGGCATCATCAGTGGTGAGAAATCACAATTTAACGTTTCAAGTCGAGCGACTCTTCCTGAGAACAGTAAGCGATGTCACTGTCTTTTACAGAGATGGAAACCTCACTTTCCAGAAACTGACCCCTTCCCAAGATTCACTTCCCGAACGTGCAATCCTTGCAAGTCATCAATTTAACCCCGAATGAGAAAAGAACAGAAAAACAATAAGATGCTCCCAGATAATTTCTCACAGGCGTATGGTTCAGTGTGGGTGACTCTCCATCTTTATTCAGAGAGAAATGAGGAGCAGCAGCACCTTCTCTGGGCACCAATCAGCAGCTTCATTGTCCCACTTCCGCATTCAGGCAATGGGGAAAGCTGATTGGCTGGAGGATCAGCTTGCTTCCGGTCCTCCAGGGTTTCCTATTGGCCAATAGTGAGGCGAGTCACTGGAGGGCTTAAACTGCCTCCTGCCATTGCGCGATTCTGATTTGTAGCTCAATGGAAATATTGATTTGTTTGTAAATAAATCAATTCATCGAGGTACTCCACCCCAGCACATCCACATTATTCCTTTGTACAAGTGGGACATTGCATCTTGCCAACCCTTTGTGTTCAATCATCCAGATAAATGAATCCAGGAGCAGTCTCATATAAAGCTGAAGGGTGCCAAGGTGTGGAAACAAATGTTTCTTTTGATTGAAACATTTATCTGAAGTTAATCTGGGAGGTAGCACTGAGGGACAGCTTTAAATCAAATTGGGAGGGGCATTTCTGTACTTTACATCTATTGCACTGGCTCATATACGCACCCAAGATAATTCGCAATCCTTTTTGGAATGCCGATACGTCCCTAGGTCTGTTGCTCAAGCAGATCAATGCTTCACAACTCAGAGCTCATCCAAGCAGCTCTCACCTGCTAGGCCTCAGCTTTCCATGGAGTTGGGCAATACAGAATTAAACCATTGCACAATTAGGGAAAAAAAAGCTCCATCTCCTTTTATCTCCCATTTCACATACATTCTACTGTAGGAACATGACATGAAAGAGGATGAGTGAGCACTTCAACCTCTCCAGCCTGCTCCTCCTCTTGACCATGACTGATTTCATCTCGGCCTTAACACAAGACCTTTGCCTATCCATCATTAACCTTCAAGCAGTTACAAATTAGAACTCTGTCAGTATCCTCCTTTCCACTTATTCAATATCCTGTCATCCACCACACTGTGGGAAATGTATTCCATCCTTTTGCGAACACTAGAGAGAATAATTCTTCCTCGTCCTTCTTTTACCCATCTGATACCCATTATCCTCATTTTTTTAAAAAAAATTCTCTCATGGTACATGGGCATTGCATGCTCAGCAAGTGTACATTCCCCATTCCTAATTTTCCTGGAGAATGAGTGGGGGGGGGGGGATGTGAGTTGCTGTCTTGAACAGCTGCCCTAGATGTGCTATGACTTAACCCACAATGTCCTTAGATAGGGAATTCGAGGATTGGAACGGAATTGAATTGACTTTATTGTCACGTGTACCGAGGCACAGTAAAAAGCGGTATCTTGCGAGCAATGCAGGCAGATCACGCAGTTAAGTCGCAGAGATAAGTAAATCATTGGGAAACAGCGGCAAAATCAGAAAGACAGGTCCAGGCGAATGTGAAAGGTTTGAGAGAACATTCAGTATTTTAACAACAGTAGGATAGAAATTGTTTTGAAACGGGCTGGTGCTGTTGTTCCCTGGTAGTGAACCCCCAGTGAAGCGCTGGTGTTCTCTCCCAATTGCTGATTATGTATCTTGGTCTTCCGTGATGGGTGGTATCACTTCCGCTTCTTTTTCTGCGAGGTTGGTAAATAGGCTCCAAATCATTATGTTTGTTAATGGAGTTTCGGTTTCAATGCTAGGCCTCTAGAAATTTACTTGCATGCCTTCATTTAGCCTTTCCTAGGGTGGTTGTATTCTCCCTGTCAAATTGGTATCCCTCTTTGTCTGTGTATATCGATACGTGTGATAGTTGGTCATGTCTTTTGGTGGCTACCTTCTCCCCAGCCCCAAACCCTTCCCATTTATCTCTCCACCTCGGAGGGTCCCTGCCTCATTCGTGATGAAGGGCTTTTGCCTGAAACTTTGATTTTCCTGATCCTCGGATGTTGTCTGACCTGCTGTGTTTTTCGAGCACCACTCTAATCTTGACTCATGTGGTGGCTAGTTTTCTGCCTGACTGTCCAACATAATGTTATTTTCTTTCTTTAAAGGGTATTTTTATATGAGACTCGCTCTCCTGGCTGTTGGTGCAGGATGCGTTAATTAATCATACACTGCTTCATTGTGGTGGTAGATGTGTGGCCAAGTGTTATACCGAGGGATTTGAATAGTCTGGTCAACATCGCTAAGATGTCTTTAATGTATGGCAGGGTGGCGAGAGTCTTCTTGTTTCGGTCTGCTGTGTGGGAATCGGCAAGGACTGCAGAAACATTACATTGTGCAGACAGACCGGAAACAGATGAAGAGGGACACCAGTTCGACTCGGACAAGACACCCACCCTGGGACAGACTAAAGAAAGACATGCACAGGAATTCCTAGGTTCCTGGTATTGAAACCGGAATTCCATAAACAAACATATCGATTTGGGCCCCATTTACCAAACTCCCTGAAAAAGAACCGGAATTAATCCACCCATCACAACAGACCAAGGCACACAACTGGCAAGTGGGACAGAACAGCAGCGTTTCACTTGAGGCTCACTGATAGTGTTACCTAGCATGGTGACGAAAGGTCTGAGAACAAATCTACCACCTCAGCAAGCAAGCTTACAACCTGATTTAATACGTGTCTTCCTGGAATAGTACACTGTTACCACATTGGAGGCAGGTAATAAGAAGAGATAGAGGGGGTTAAAGTTGTGAATTATTGTTGTTTAATGTTCATGCTGCGAGTTGAAAAGTAAATTGGCATTATTTTCTTTAAACCGTGCAATTTTAAAGTTCTCTGTCACTCATATTTTCAGAGATTGTGAGGCGAGGTATCCTTTTCTGACTGTTGGTTCAATTAACGGCAGGGTTCACCCTCCGTGTTCTAACAATCAATAAACACCATCAGTTTTCAAGTTCGGTTGGCTTTGAATGGCTGACTGTTTGGTTCAAATTAGTTCGTCAATTTCGACTTGTCATTAAAACAGCAGCGAAACTCAGGTATCCACGAACGGAGCCAACAGTTACATATTTCCATTTTAGAACATTCTGTCTTCCCCACTGCTCACCGACTTCCTTTTCTGCTGAACGCTGAGCTTAAAAGAGTACGTTTCCGCTTAAACAGACTACACTCTGCTTTTCAAATCCCTGTAATTCTCCCCAGCTTGATAACAAAATGAACCAACATTTTCCTGAAGGAAGACTACTCAATCTGAAGCATCTACACTGATTTCTCTCCACTGATGCTACCAGACCTGCTGAGCTTTACCAACGATTTCTGTTTTTGTTTCTGATTTCAAGCATACAATCCAAGATTCTTTGGATTGTACAAAAGATTCAGATGCCCAGTTGGTATATTCGTTTCGAGTGACCCTCCCATTCCCACAGATGCAAACTGGCATGCAGAGCTTTTTACAGCAACTTAGGCCTTGAATTTTTGGCCCTGAATTTAGCAGAGTCTTCTGTGAAGTTCAGCGGGCCGTGACAGGCAATCAAACGACTACTCCTTTCGGCTACATCAGCGTACCTTCGCGCAACTTATCAAATTTCCATCATTGTCTCACAAATTTGAAGATTGGGTTCCCACTGCACAATCATGCTGAGACAATCGACAAAACCCTGTCCCTTTGAGAGTGATCTATCGCCGCACAGCGGGCAGTGGGAATGGCATACATGCAGGTGCCACGTGATCAGCCTCACCGCTCTCCAATGGGAGAACCTGGAGGACTAGAATCAAACTGGACCACCAGCTCTCCACGAGTTCTTGAATGAGGAAGGCGGATAATGTGTTTCTGAAGCTGCTCATTCCCGCCCACCAAATTTACTGCTGCAACTCATCTCTCTCTGAAGGACGACTGAGCTTCACTCAGACTGAAACATCCTCCTCTGTGACGTAACCTGAGAGCATTCCACTGTTTTTTCAGTTCATTTCTCATTTCGGGGTTAAACTGTTGACTTACAAGAATTTAATAGTAAATAAGTGAATCCAGGGAAGGGGCAGATTCTGGAAAGGGGGCAGATTCTGGAAAGGTTGGACCAGGTCTCCCGCTCGGTAAAAGGCGGTGACATTGTTTACGGTTCTGAGGATGGGTCACTCGACCTGAAAAAGTATTAATGCTGATTTCTCTGCACTGATGCTGCCAGACCCGCTGAGCTTTTCCAGCAATGCCCATTTTTGTTTGTGACATCTTTTTCTCACTCAGCTTGGTACAGTTATTTAAAAGAAAATGAGGACTGCAGGTGCTGGAGGTCAGAGGTGAGAGTGTTTGCTGGGAAAACCACAGCAGGTCAGGCAGCATCCAAGGAGCGGGAGAATTCGCATTTCTGTCATAACCCCTTCATCAGGAAGACAACTCTTTCTCCTGCCCCCTTCACCAAGACCTCACCACTGATCAACAAACCATCATCTCCCGGAATGTACACAACCTCCTCAACTCAGGGTATCTCCCAGCCACTCTTAGTCCGGGAACTCCAACCTGCCCAATTGTACCTCCTCCCCAAGATTCACAAGCCTGATGAAATGCCGTGGTTAGTTGTCTTAGATTACATTAGGTTAGATTATTGACAATATGGAAAAAGGCCCTTCAAGCCAACAAGTCCACACCGACCCTCCGAAGAGTAACGCACCTACATCCATTCCCCTCCACCTATATTTATCCTTGACTAATGCACCTATGGACGGCTCAGGCCTCTGATCAAAATGTCAGTGGACAATGAGAAAACCTGGTTTGTGTGTAAAAACGTAGTTTTAACCGCCTGTGTCAGACACGTACCCCTCCCCACCACCACCACCACGCTGAACGACTCTCCATGCTTGCGAGTAACAAGAATACATTGCGGAGCATATAGCCAACTGACTGGTTGTTTCTACGACAGACGCTTTCCTTTATTCTGATGAAGGGCTCTGGCCCGAAACGTCGAATTTCCTGTTCCTTGGATGCTGCCTGACCTGCTGCGCTTTAACCAGCAACACATTTTCAACTCTGATCTCCAGCATCTGCAGACCTCACTTTTTACTCGCTTTCCTTTACTGGTCAGAGTATTGAGTACAGGAGTTGGTCGGTCATTTTGCGGCTGTACAGGACACTGGTTAGGCCACCTTTGGAATATTGCAAGCAATTCTGGTCTCCTTCCAATCGGAAAGACGTTGTGAAACTTGAAAGGGTTCAGAAAAGATGTACAAGGATGTTGTAAGGGTTAGAGGATCTGAGGTACCCGGGAGCGGCTGAACAGGCTGGGACAGTTTTCCCTGGAGCGTTGGAGGCTGAATGTTACAAAAGTATGAGGGGCATGGATAGTATAAATAGGCAAAGTCTTTTCTCTGGGGTCAAGGAGTCCAGATCTTGACGGCACAGGTTTAGGGTGAGATGGAAAATATATAAAATAGACATAAGGGGCAACTTTTTCATGAAGAAGGTGGTACGTGTATGGAATGACCTGCCAGAGGAAGTGCTGGAGGCCGGTGCAACTGCAACAGTTAAGAGGCATTTGGATGGGTATATGAATAGAATGGGTTTGGAGCGATATGGGCCGGGTGCTGGCAAGTGGGACTAGATTGGGTTGGGATATCTGGTCGGCATGGACGAGTTAGACCAAAGGGTGTCTTTCCATGCCTTTCCATCTCTATGACTCTTTGATCTTCCAAATCAGGTACAATGGTCTGATACCAACTATGGATGGACTTTGGAGAGGAGACGATGAATAGATTGGAACTGCACTTTTTGGAACATGGAAGTCACACATGGTATCATACGTTACATTTTGGAAATAGTCAAGAATACTCAGACAGCTTTCTAAAGTTTGTTTCCAGTTGAGTGAGTGGTTAGGACCAAGTGTGTAATACATACGTATTTGGTCATTTATTTAAGACGGAAATGAGGAACAATTTCTTCTCAAGCATAGTGAGTCTGGAATTATTTTCACCAAAGATACAGAGGATGGCTTATTGAGCACACTGAAGTCTGAAATAGATAGCTTTATAATTCGTAAAACGATCATAGATTTTGGGAAAAAAATCAGGGTCGTGGTGAGAGGATGATCATGTCAGTGGGAGTTTGTTGAATACCTGACCAGACTTGATGGGCTGAATGCTTCTGCACCATTGTGGAACACTTGCCCCTGAGATCCCTTTTATATCGTGCCACTCCAGTTCTAGACTCCTCCACGCCAGGGAAAAGACTTTGCGTATTTATCCTATCCATGCCCCTGATAATTTTATAAAGCTCTATCAGATCACGCCTAAGCCCCCGACGCTCCTGGCTGTTCAGACTCTCCCGATAGCTCAAATTCTCCACACCTGGCAACATACATGTAAATTTTATTTTTTCTGAACCCTTTCAAGTTTCACAACATCTTTCCGATAGGATGGAGACCAGATTTGCAAGCAATATTACAAAAGTTGCCTAACCAATGACCTGTCCAGCCGCAACATGGCCTCTTAACGCCTTCTTCACTGTCGTATCTAAATGCAACTCCACTTTGAAGGATCTATGAACATTCAGTCCGAGGTCTCTTCATTCAGAACGCTCCGGAAAACCTTACCATTACGTGTATAAGTCCTGCTAAGATTTTCTTTCCCAAAATGAAGCACCTCGCATTGATCTGAATTAAAATCCATCTGCCATTTCGCAGCCCATTGGTCCATCTGGTCCATCTGGTCCAGATCCTCTTGTAATCTGAGTTAACCCTCTTCGCTGTCCACTGCACCTGGTGTCATCTGCAGACTTATTAGCTGTACATCTTATGCTCATATCCAAATAATTTGTGTAAATGACAGAGAATAGAGGACCTAGCACCGATCCTTGTGGCTCTCCACTGGCTTAAGGCGTCTAGTCTGAAAAACAACCCTCCAGCATCACCCTTTGTCTTGTACCTTCGAACCAGTTCTGTATCCAAATGGCTAGTTCTCCCTATATCCCGTGCTGTCTAACAATGCGACTCCGTCTCCCATAGAGAACCTTGTGGAACTCCTTACAGAAGTCCATATAGATCACATCTACTGCGCTACCCCCTCAATCCTCTTTGTTACATCTTCAAAAAACTCAATCAAATTTATGAGACATGATTCCCTATGCACAAAGCGATGTTGACTATCCATAATCAGTCCTTGCTTTTCCAAATATGTACATCCCGTTCCTCAGGATTCCCTCCAACACCTTGCTCATCACCGACGTCAGGCTGACTGCTCTATTGTTCCCTGGCTTATCCATTCCACCGTTCTTAAACCTAATTTCCCCACTAAGTGAACCTAACCCACCGCATGTCTTCTTGATAACCTTATCAACCTGCGTGACAACATTCAGGGATCAATACACATGGACACCCAGTACTCTCTGGTCATCTACACAATCAAGAATCTTACTATTAGCCCAGTACACTGCATTCCAGTTACTCCTTCCAAAGTGAATCACCTCACACTTTTCTCCATTATACTTGATTGCGAAGCTTGACAGCTTTTCTACGTCCCTCTGAACTCTGCAATACCCTTCCACATTGTTCACAACTCCTGCGAATTTGGTGTCATCAGTAAATTTACTCACCTATCCTGCTTTGCCCTCAACTTAGTCATTTACATCGAATAAAAGGAAATCAGCAGTGGCCCCAAAACAGGTCCTTTTTTAACACCACTCGCAACTAAACTCCAGGATGAACATTTTCCATCAACCATCATCCTCTGTCTTCTGACAGCCCGTCGATTTCCGATCTACAACGCTAAATCACCCTCAATCCCATGCCTCCGTATTTTCTGCAGTTGCCTACCGTGGGGATCCTTTCCAAACGCTTTCCTGAAATTGTTATACACTACACCAACTGCTTAATCACCATTCACCTTTTTCTTCCGAAACCAAGAATTAAGAACGTTAAAGGGGTCATGAATTATCTTTCACAAACAGGGTTAATCAAAATCCCAAAGCCTTTAAATCAGATCTAATAAGCGATTGGGTAACTAGAGAAAGTGATGTCCCACTCAAGGGAAAAAAAAACAGAAAAGTCGTTCATGCAGTCAGACAAAACGGGTGAGATTGTTAATGAATACTTCACGTCAGTATTCACCAAAGATAGGATCATGACAGATGATGAGGTTAGGGAAAATTTGAATTATGCCAGGTCAAGTCGGCACAAGGAGGGAAGAAATGTTGGGTATTCTAAAAGACCTTAAGATGGGCAAGTACCCAGGCCTAGAAGTGATCTATCCCGGATACTGAGGGAAGCAAGAGACGAAATGCAAGGTTTGTGAAGCTTTGTAGTTCAGGTTGATGTTTAGGGGATAGGTTTGCTAGCTGAGCTGTAGGTTTGACATCCACACGTTTCATTACCTGGCTAGGTAACATCATCAGTGGCGACCTCTAAGTGAAGCGAAGCTGTTGTCTCCTGCTTTCTGTTTATACGTTTGTCCTGGATGGGGTTCCTGGGTTTGTGGTGATGTTATTTCCAGTTCTTTTTCAGAGGGGTTGATAGATGGTGTCTAGATCTACGTTTTTGTTTATAGTGTTGTGGTTGGAGTGCCAGGCCTCTAGCAATTCTCTGGCATGTCTTTGCTTAGCCTGTCCCAGGATAGAGGTGTTGTCCCAGTCGAAATGGTGGGGTTTTTTCATTCGTGTGTAGAGCGACGAGGGAGAGAGGGTCGTGTCTCCTTGTGGCTAGCTGGTGTTCGTGTATCCTTGTGGCTCACTTTCTTCCTGTTTGTCCTACGTAGTGTTTGTGGTGGTCCTTGCATGGAATTTTGTAGATGACGTTGGTTTTGTCCATGGGTTGTACTGGGTCTTTTGGGTTTGTTAGTTTTTGTTTGAAAATGTTGGTATGTTTGTGTGCTGTTAGGATTCCGAGGGGTCTTAGTAGTCTGACTGTCATTTCTGAGACTTCTTTGATGTATGGTAAAGTGGTTAGGGTTCCTGGCTGTGTTACGTCTGCTTTCGTGGTTTGTTTCTGAGGAATCTGCGTACAGTATTTTTTGAGTATCCGTTCTTCTTGAATACTTTGTATCGGTGGGTCTCCTCTGTTTTCCGGCTTTCGTCTGTGATGCAGTGTGTGGTGGCTCGTTGGAATAGTGTTCTGATACAGCTTCGTTTGTGTGTGTGGGGATGGTTGCTGGCGTAGTTAAGTATTTGGTCAGTGTTTGACAGTTTTCTCTATACGCAGGTTTGTAGTTCTCCGTTGTTCTTTCTTTCGACTGTGACGTCCAGGAATGCTAGTTTGTTGTCAGGTTCTTCCTTCTTGGTGAACTTTAATCCTGTGAGGGTGTTGTTGATGAAATAGAGAGGAAATAGCTGGGGACATTAACAGATATCTCTGCAGCATCTTTAGATACGGCTGAGGTTCAGGAGTACTGAAAAATTGCTAATATCGTCCCCTTGTTTAAGAAGGGTAGCAGGGATAATCCAGTTAATTATAGACCGCTGACACTGACGTCATTGGTAGGGAAGCTGCTGGAAAAGATACTAAGGGATGTGATCTGTTCTGCTCTGGAAGAAAGTAAGCTTATCAGTAAGAGCCAACATGATTTTATGCATAGAGTTCATGTCCTGCCAACTTAATAGACTGTTTTGAGCAATTGACAACGTTTATTGAGAGTTAAAGCCTGTAGCTGTCATCGATATGAACTTCAGTAAGACATTTGATACGGTTCTCAATGGTAGGCTGATGGAGAAGTTGGAGTCGACTGTGGTCCGGGGTGTAATAGCTAGATGGATAGAGAACTCCTTGGGCAATAGAGGATTAAAAAGTAATAGTGGAAGAGAGTTTATCGAAATGGACAATTGTGACCTGTAGTGTTCCATAGGGATCCGTGCTGGAACCATTTTTATTTGTGATATCCATAAATTATCTGGAGGAAGGTATAAATGGTTTGGTTAGCACATTTCCAGATGGAACTAAGGTTGGTCGGGAAGCAGATAAAATGAGACTAACAGTGAATTCATCAGCATATAGATAGATTGGTGTATTGATTAGAGAAATGACAGATTGAGTTCAATTCGGGCAAATGCGAGATGATGAATTTTGGAAGTTACAATTCAAGAGCAAACTATATGTGAAATCGAAAAGCCTTGGGGAAAATTGATGTACAGAGAGATCTGGATGTTCAGGTTCATTGTACCCTGAACATGAAAGCACAGGTCGATAGAGTGGTCAAGAATGCATATGGCATGCTTTCCTTCACGGGACAGGATATTGAGTAAATATTTTAGCAGTTCAAGGCACAGTTTTTATAAGCCATTAGTTCGGCCACGTTTGGAATACTGCATACAGTTCTGGTCACCATATTACCAAAAGAATGTAGATGCTTTGGAGAAGGTCAGACGAAGTCCACCAGGACACTGCCTGGTATGGAGGGCTCCAGCTGTGAAGAGAGGTTGAGTAGATTAGGATTATTTGCATTCGAAAAACGGAGATTGAGAGGGGAACCTGATTAATGTCTACACAATCATGGGAGGTATAGACAGTGTAGATAGGCGGAAGCCTTTTCGTAGAGGATGGGACTCAATTCCTAGGGGTTATGATTTCAAGGTGAGAGGAGATTAGTTTCAGGTAAATATGCTTGCAAGGTTCTTTACATAGTAGATGGAGGGTGCCCGGAACATATTGGCAGCGGAAATGGTAAAGGTGGGCACGATAGCATTATTAAAGATCTATCTCGATAGATACATGATTGGGCAAGGAGCAGAGGGATACAGCTCCTTCTAACAGAGGTGACGAGTTTAGATTGAGGATCTGAATAGGCACAGCCTTGGGGCCCAATTGGCTTGTTCCAGTGCTGTAATTTTCTTTCCTCTACTTTGTTCTTTGATGTGCTTTTCAAATGACCCAATAAGGTTTGTGGGGTAGCACCTTCCCTTCAAAAAACTGTGCTGACTACCTCTAATCAAATTATTACTTTCTTGATGATTATGACCCCTATCACTATAACCCTTTCCAAAACCTCACCCTCAACAGAAGCAAGGGTCGCTGATATATAATTGCCAGGGTTTTCTTTCCTCCCCTTCTTGAACAAGAGGACAATATCTTCCATCCTTCTCTCGCTATTCCTGTAGACAATGACGATATAAAGATCAATGTCAAAGACATTGAAATTCAGAGAATCTGAGGATAAATCCCATTCGACCCAGGGGATTTATCTATAGCCACACTTTCCAGAATTGTTAACACCTCCAACGTAAAAGGTCAATTCCATCTATTCTAATATCCTGTTTCTCAGTCTTCTCCTCGTCAACGTTTTCCTTTTTCCGTTGTGAATATTGACGAAAAATAATTCATTCAGCACCACTCCTATCTCTTCAGACTCCACGTACAAATTCCCACTACTGACCTTGACAGACCCTATTCATTCTTTCATTCCTAAATTTGTCAGAGAAAGGTTCAGGCTTTTCCTTGATCCTACCTGCCAGAGAATTCTCATGTCCCCTCCTGGCTCTTGTTAACTATGTCTTTAGATCTTCCTTTAAACTTGTAACTCTCAAGCGGCCTAACTGAGCGTTCATGTCTCATCTTTACATGAGCTTCCCTCTTTCGCTTGGCAAATGATTCAAAGTCTTTAGTAAACCAAAGTTCCCTTGTTCGATCACTTATTCTCTTGCCTGACTGATACATACTTATCAAGGACACACTTTTGTTGTTCCTTGACAAAGCTCCATATTTCAAATGTGCCCATCCCCTGCAGTTTCCTTCCCCAAGCTATGCACAGTAAATATCGTCAAATCGCAACATAATTGCCTTTCCCTAGCTATAACTTTTGCCATGCGGTATATACCGTTTCCTTTCCACTGCTGAAGTAAATGTAACTGAATTTTGATCATGATCACCAAAGTGTTCAGCTACCTCGGAATCTAACGCCAGCCGTGTTTCATTACCTCGTACCAAGTCCAGTTTGGCTCCGCTTCTTATTGGCCTATCGACATACTGCACCAGTGAACCGTCCTACGCAACTTGGGCAGAAAGGTGATGCATCTAACGTACACGAACTATAGCGTTTTCAGACAATATTTGGAAAGTTAAAGTCCCCCATAACAACTTCCTTGTTACTTTCGTTCGTATCCAGAATCATCTTTGTAATGCTTTCCACTACTTTTCTGGAACTATTTGGAACAATGTCGAAACCTCCCAACACGATTACATCTTCTATCCTGTTTCTAACCTCAGCCCATAGTACCTCAGTAACCGAGTCCTCATCAAACACCCTCTATGCCACTGTAATGTTGTTCTTGACTAACAATGCCACACCTCCCCCTCTTTTACCATCTTATATTATCTTACTGAAGTGTCTGAATCACAGAACCTGCAGCTAACATTTCTGTCCCTGTTCTGTCCATGTCTTGGAAATGGCCACAAAATCGAAATCCCAGATACTAACCCATGTTGCAAGTTCACCCACCTTATTCCGGATGCTCCTGACTTTGAAACAGAGACACTTCAAACCAACTTCCTGCCTGCTGCTGTACTCCTGCGACCCAGTCACATTATTCATGATCTCGTTACTCTCAGCCTTCTATACACTGCAGCTGAATTCATTTTCCCATTCCCCGCTGAATTAATTCAAACCATCCTGACCTGTATTAGCAAATACAACCCCCAGGATATTGGTACCCCTCTGATTCAGGTGTAGACCATTCCATTTGTAGAGGGACCACCTACTCCAGAATTAGCCCCAATTATCCAGGTATTTGAATCCTACATATTGCACCATCCCTGTAGCCACTCGTGCAACAGCTCTCTCCCTATTCCTCTCCTCGTTAGTAGGTCGCAGCAGAGATAACATCTCTGTTTGTTTCACCTGTGAGTTTCCACCCTAGCTACCTGAATTTTCGCCTTACATCCCCAACTCTTCTCGTACCTATGTTGTTGGTGTGGATGTGGACCACGACGTGGGGCTGCTCATCCTCCCCCTTAAGGGTCCCAAAAACAATATCTGAGACATCACGGATCCTGGCACCGGAGAGGCAAATCATCTATTACGAGTGTCTCTCATCCCCAAAGAATCTCTTCTCTGTCCCCCTAACTATGGAGTCCCCAATATTTAATACTCTGCTCCTCCCCCTTTCCATTCTGAACAAGAGGGACAGAGTCGGTGCTGGAGACCTGTGCGTATCAGCGTACCCCCTGTCCCTGCGTCCAAACAGTATCCAAAATGGATTACTTGGTATAGAGGGGAACAGCCACAGGTGTCCCTCCAGTGACTGCTTCATACATCTTCTAACAGTCAACCAATTATCTTCATTTTCAGTAGCGGGAGTGATGAAGCGAGGACTGTGTGCTTCCGTGAAGCTAAAGCCCTTCTTAAAAAACTTACCTCTTGTAGGAGCAGACAGACAGGGGACGGCGAAGTAAGTGAGGTAATATTTCTGGGTGTTCGCTTGACCCAAAAAACTACTTAGGTAGAGTCTTCCACCCGTCCAACTCCTCCAACCAAAGAAAATGTTTCCGTGCGCCAGACTAGTAAAGTTACTAGCTTTTTTTTCAGTCGTCCCTTTGGGAATTCAGAACAGAGGGTATGGATGTTACGGCAGTTGAATGCTCCTCCTGGAGATTGTGGTAAGGGTCACCATTAGTATTACCACTGACTTCATCTGCGGGAAATGCACTCAAATTCACCTCGTTGGAAACTGCGATGGGGAACTGGAGCCAGAGCTGCATGAACATCGGATCATTCAGCAGTCTGTTGGGAGGGGCGGGGGTGTAGACGTGGTAATTGAGAGGAGTTACAGAGCTCACACCACAGGTGCAGGAAAAACCAAGATGGGATTCTGTCAGGGAACCAGCAGACTCTACAGGAATCCCATGTGGCTGTTCGCCTCGATGACAAGTATACCATTTTGGGTACTGTCGGGAATAGAGGGACGCCATACTTGGGTAAACCATGGTGTCAAAGACTCTGACACAGAATCTGTCCCACTTGCTCTGAACGGAAGGGGTGAGAGTAGTAGAACATTGGTCATTGGGCAGTCCATATTTAGCGAGACAGTTAGGAGATTCTGTGGGAACTACAGAGACTCGCATTTGGTGTGGTGCCTCCCAGGTCTAACACTCAAGAAGCTTGACACCATCCAGGACAAAGCAAGCACTTGGATGGGTACCACGTCACCACACATTCAATCACTTCACCACTGGCGCTAAGTAGTAGCAGTGTGGACTCTCTCCAAGGTGCACTGCAGAAATTCACCAAAGATACTTAGACAGCACCATCCAAACTCCGCACCTTCCTAGGATATACCTGAGAAGCTGGGAAGGAGATCGCTGTGCCTTTGGCATTAATCGTCATGTGGTCATTGCCTACAGGAATAGTGCCAGAAGACAGAAGGTTAGTAAAAGTTGTCCCAATGTTCAAGAAAGGGAGTCGAGACATCCCTGGTAATTATAGAGCAGTAAGACTTACTTCGGTTGTAGGTAACGTATTGCAAAGCTTTTTAAGATTTAGGATTTACCATCAACAAGGAAGGAATAATTTGATTATGGTTAGTTAACGCAATTTTTGAAGAGTAGATCGTGCCTCCCAAACCTAATTGAGTTATTTGAGAGGGTGAACAAACAGGTGGGTAAGGGTAAAGCGCTTGATTTGGCGTGTTTGGATTTCATTAAAGTGTTTGATAAGGTTACCCACGTAAGAATTTGCAGAAATTGTCGAAGATCAAAATAATGTACATACCCTTCATTTACTATCATCCATGTGCATATCCAAGAGCCGCTTAAATGTCCCTTTTTATGCGACGTTACTACCACTACTGCCAGTGCATTCCAGGCACCAAACACTCTCAATGTAAAGGATCCACAGCGGACATCTCCTGATAATTCCTTTTGTCACGTTAAAATTATGCCCACCACTCCTCCACCTCTACCGCTTGTGATAGCCATTTCTGCCCTGGGAAACAAGTCTCTAGCTATCCACACTACTTTACCTCTCATCATCTTGCACACTTCTATCAAGATGTGTCTCATCGTTCTTTGCTCCAATAAGAAGAGCCCGAGCTCCCTCAACCTTTCTTATAGGACTTACCATCCAGTCCAGACAGTATTCTGGTAAATCTCCGCGAACCCTATCTAAAGGTTCCACATCTTACCTATCGTGAGCCGACGAGAACGGAACCCAATATTCCAACTGTTGTCCAGGGAAGATGCATAACCTCCCATTTCCCAAAACCAGTCACACTTAAATGAACGCCAACACAACATTCGCCTTTTTAACAACCGTATCCACCTGGGTGGCAACTTTGAGGCATCTATGGGCATGGACTCACCGATCTCTCTCTGTTCCTTCACACTGCCAAAATCCAGCCTTTAACCCTGGTAACACAAAACGCCTTGCAATTTTCCACATTTAACTCCACCTGCCATTTCTCAGCAAATGTCCTGTTGTAACCTTCAACAACCCTCCACAATATTCACAAACCCACCAATTGTCGTGTCATTGGCAAACTTACTAACACACCCTTCCACTTCCTCATTCAAGTAATTTATTAAAATCACATGCAGAAGGGGTCCCGGAATAGATCCCTGGAGACCACCTCTTGTCAATCGAGGTGCAGGCTGAATACTTTCCATCTACTACCACCCTCTGTCTTCTAAGAGTCATCCAATTCGGTTTCTAAAGAGCCAAATTTTCTGATGTATTCTACCTTCTTACTTTCTGAATGAGCCTACTATGAGGAACTTTATCGAATCTTGATACAGTATATGCATACCGCATCCATAGCTCTACCATCATTAATGTGTTTTGTGAATACACAAAGAATTCAATCAGGCTTGTGAGACATGATCTGCCCCTCACATAACTGGCTTTTCTGAATGGGAGGCAGGTAGTTGTGAAGTACCACTGGAGCTAGTCATAGGGCCTCATTATTCTCAATGTAAACTGATGTTTTCGAAGGCGAAGCCAGAAGTAAAATATCACAATTTCCAGGTGACACAAATCGTTGTAAAACGGATGGCTGTGAGGAGGATGCAGAAATCCTCCACTGTAATTTGGATAGACTAAGTGAGTGGTCAAATTCACAGCTGACGCAATATAATATGAATATAAGTTAGATTGCCCACTTTGATGTAAAAAAAAAGCTGGTGTATTTTTTCGACAACCCACAAATTCAGATGCGGCTATGTCCAAAATGATCTCAGAGAGTTTGCAAAATTTACTACAAAGCAAAGTCTCTGAAGTCAAATCATTATGCGCTTAGAACTTAGAAATACACATAGCTCTTGTGATTGAACAAATCAAGGGATATAATGGGATGGAAGAATTTGGGCTCAATGATCAACCCTGAGAATATTTGCCAGCAGAGCCAGCTCGATGTGGTCAAATGGCCTACCATAGCTCTGCAATCTACGTTTCTGTGTCCCTATTTTATGATTGCCAAATTGGTGGCAGTTTCGCACTTGGTCATCTACTCAAGGCTTTACGTAATTAGGGGCCAGTGTATTAAGTGTAGCGAGTGAACGTATGCAAGACTCGATGTTCCATTTAGGGAAATGAAGAATTAACTACTGAACTCACATATGTCTTTGGATATTGTGGCGAAACATACGATGCTTCCTCACAGGTTAATTCAACAGTGCATCGATTTAATAATTTGCTGAAATGTTTAAATATCAAGCCCTTCATCCAGTAGATGTTCAGACATTGTCATTGGTTGGAAGATGACATTAACGCCTTTTTAAATGTGTTGGTGTGGCAGGCATTGACCTTGGAACAGTGAAAGCTGAATGAGTATGCACGGGATCGAAGCCAATGACAAAATGGTGCACAGTTACGCCGCTGCATCATTATTATATATGTTCGAATATAATGATATGCAACAGTAACAATAACGATCTGCTGCTTTGAATAAATGCCCTTCGGCGAATTGCATCTGTGCTGGTCAAAAATATCTACGGAAATTTACCGATCCCATTTTCTAGCATTTGGTTCATTACGTTTTACATTTTGACAAAGCAAATGCACATGTAAGTAATTAGACAGGCAGAATATGAACACGTCCTTCAGTCCATTATGGATAAACTGACCAAATATACCAGTGTAGGAAAACTACCGACATACACTTGGCTCATAACGAACGATGCTGTGTTATTTCAACTGCTTATTTGTTGCTTGTTAAATATTGCGAGTGTACTTGTTGCCATCCAATTCTCCTGCAGTACATCACATATGTCTACAAGCACCTGCTTAAGATAAATCACAGACTTACTTGAAACCCTTAGCTCTGCACTTTAAATTTCTGACCTCTGCTTTAAGGCACGAGTCGAATCATAGAATTCCTACAGTGTGGAAACAGACCATTCAGCCCATTCACTCCCCACTGACCCTTCGAAGATTATCTCACCCAGATTCAAGTCCATCACCAAAGTGTCTAAATTCCTTGGCACAACGGTCAATATAGCACGGGATAGGCATAATCTGCAAACTATTGGACAGAGAGGTGCCAATGGAATACCTCGAGGAAGCTCATGCTGGCATGGGGAGAGTGTGCAAACTCCAAACAGGCAGTCACTCAATGGTGGAATCGAATCCAGGTCCCTGGCGCTGTGAGACAGCATTACTTACTCCAGAGTCTCCATGTCACACCTGCTGTTGGGAAACAGTTCCCATATTCTGTTCTAATTATGCTTCCCATTGTTTTGTACACCTTAGTCAGACGTTTCTCCCACCTCCACTCACCACAAGCAATAAATCTCTCTTTCCAAGGGAACAAGAACAACAGCTGATGCTTTCATATCTCATAGCAATTTCAAAGATAAGCAATAGTTTATCCTCTTTTCAACTGTTTGCAGGAAAAGATTGGATCTAGTTGACAACTTGGTTTGGATCTCATGGGCACTTACTTACTGGGCCAGTTTTCCACGTGGGGCCATGTCAAAGGCACTTACTCAAATCTACGTAAACAAGTTCAACAGCTCTATTCTCATCAATGTTTTCCATGATTTCAACGACTGATTTAAATTAGTCAGGCAGGACGTTCCTCAAACAAATTTATGCTGACTATCCACGATCAATTCTCATCTTTCCAATTACAGTTTTGATTAGTTCTGTGCCTCTGATTCTTTTCACCAGGATTTCTCGACACTGACTCCGAACTACCTGATCTATCCATTCAACCCTCACGCCACAACAGCGCAAAGTTCAATATTCTCCAGTCATCTATCTTTTAAACTGTAGCCAACGAAGTAATAAATAACTGTCACTGTGTCCTGCTAATTTCTTCCATTGCCTGCATAGCAGCCTAGTATGCATGTCATCATGCTTTTGGGAATATTGCTCGATAAAGCATCTCATACCTTTGCTATGAAGTTGTAGAGATGTACTGTACCTTTACGAAGGTTGAAAAGCTATTAAGGACTCACAATGCAAACTAAAGACCTAGCTGTCTCTTAAATGTTCTCGGTGTTTTATCTCTACCACGCTGACAGGCAGTGACATCTGGATTCCCAACACCCTCAAAGGTTTCTTACCTCAAATCTCTGCTAAACCAACTGCCATTTACCATGAATTCATGCGCATTGTTTACTGATCCCTCTGTGATGGAGAAAGGTTTCTTCCTTTCTACACTTTCGATGCTCCATTTTTTTTATTGCCAGTCATGTCCCCTATCAAACATCTTCTATCCTGAGGTAAACAGCTGCCGTCCGCTTATTCTCTCTTTATTGCTGAAATTCTGCAGCCCAGCCAACATCCTGGTCAATGTCCTCTGCATATTCTCCAACGCTACAATAATTTTTCCTGCAATGCGGACTCTAAAACTGCAAATGATATTCCAAATGATGTTCCAAATTTGGCCAAACCAACAATATATATCATGGTTCAATGAATTCGATGTCTCAATTAAATTAGAAATGTGACACGTGTCTTCTCAATCACTGTCCAGACATCTCACGTTCCAGACATGCATGTGCATGGTGAACTTCTTCTGATCTTCCTGCCTTCCCGGGAAACTTCACTTCATCATGCATTTCGTTGCTTGGTTGACTCTCCCCTTGTGCATCTCCTGACGTTTGTCCAGATTGAATTCCGTTTACCAAAGATCAGCCTGTCAAGTCACCCATCGATATTATTCTCCAGACAGAGGCAATCCTCCTCACTATTGAGCGACGCATATTATGTACTCGAGTGTCAGTGACATCTTTGTTGTAACGTTGTTAGGACTCCAATACCACTTGCAAAAATAGGCCAAAATGGTTGTGAGTGCGGCACATATTTGTATAACGGACACATTCGGTGATTGCTGCTCTTCTTCAGAGGTATTTGGAGATCTATCTAATTTATTGTCCACAAAAAGACAGCAACTTCTATTCCACATCGTCTGCCCCGTGCGCCCACCATAAGTCATTTATTGTCTGAAAGTGTTGTGGTCACCGCTGCTTCCATCCACACATCAAAAACAGCTTTTATCATGACGTGTTATAATTGGGTTAATACTGCAGCCAATTCATATTTCATGGAACACTTGAAATGCGATCAAAACGTTAATGCCAGTGGAGCAGCAGCTGCATTATTCTGTTTTCTTGTGCGATAATTGCAAAGAATTGAAACGACAGAAACATTAATTATCTCCCCTGAGCACGGGTGTCATGCATAAATAGCGTATCTTCTGTGTAGTGCGCTACATGTTCAGGACATACCTCTGATAAAAATGCACGCACCACCGAAAAACTTATTGTTTTCCATTTATTATGCAATCCTTGCAGCTATCGGGATTCCAGGTAATGTATGTCTATTGTGATGCATCCACAGTTGTTTGAATCATTGATTAGCTGAAATATCACTTCCATTTGGAAGAAGCATGACTCCAAGTTACAAATTTTCTTTCTCGTATGTCATGGGACATGTCACATTTAAATACGTTAATTCTCCTCTTCAACTCGATATTTTTATGCATTTTTGTCGTCCGATCTCCATGTAATTTGCATAATGTAACCCCGTGAATCCTAGAAATGCCGCGCTTTTACCAGAGTTTTCTTTTGCATGACGTAATGGCCAACTTTGTGAGCTTTACATTGATTTACTTACTGATTCCCAGTATTCCATCTGCAAAGCAGTATGTGCTTGTATTTTAATGCGAGCTTTGCTACTTCCTGTGATTCAGCATTCTCCCATTAAAATGCAAATATAATATTGTTAATAAAATGTTGTCAACCCATTACTGCCATGTTGTTGCTGTTAATAGGTAAACTTCTCGTGGCATTGATAAAAAGATGCTTGATTTCACAGGCTGTTATGATTGTGTAAACATAATTCAGCAATATGGTGATACACTTAAACATCGTGAATTTTGATGACATTAGCAAGGATATAATCGATGCTATGTTCAAGCCACTTTAGTAAATACCAAATGTTTTCCCGATACATAAGCATTACAACAATGCTCAGGATATGCGTCCATCTCGAGAAGCACAATGTTTATGAACCCATTGCCGCAGTTAATCTATTTTCGTACCTTTGAGGTGTTTGTCATGTTTTGCATTAATAACTGCAGGTCCAGGATTCATTGAGCTTCTGACACTTAGCAATCTTTCGAATGTTCTGGTCCTCACTGCTATATCTTTTCTAAAGAAGGGTCACTGGACTTGACACTTGAAACGAGAGACTGATTTATCTCCAAAAATGGTACGAGATCTGCTTAGTTCTTTCTTCCAGCCATGCCTGATTTTGTTACTGTGACCTCAGCATTTATTGAAGATCAACAAGAGATAACCTGTATCCAGTGTGTAAAACGTTAATACACATATCGGGCAAGGGATGGAAGGTGTCAATAATCGAGTCAGTGCACAACAACCTGGGCATGATGTATTTGTTTTCTTTGGATGAGTGAGATCTTGTTGGATTCCTGTTTTCATGCCTGAAGCTGATGGCAATGATCCAACATGAAATGAATGTGTTTGTAAATGTGACCTTGCTATCTTGCACTCTATCTGTACTTTTACTTGTCTCGGTATAATGTCCCTTTTGACCACATAGCATGCTAACATTTCCAATAATCAACTTTATTCGAAAAATTGATTTAACATGTCAGTTACAGATTCTCATACTTAGGCAATCTGTCTCCTGATAGATTCCATATGTGTTTCTTTCTGGGACTTTCAACATTTCTGTAAGGTACCCATGTGTTTTTGACCAGTACAACCCATTCCCTATTTAGAAACTGCGTCAAGAATCCCTCCGGAATGATCCGTATAAATTCTGCCCCATCCAAGCGTTTTATTAATACATTTTTTGTTGTTCCAACTTCACGCATTTCTTTGCATGTGACGTGAATTCCTATTTATTTTATTGGTCATTAAAGCAGAAACATAACTGCACTGACTACTGTGAGGAATATTCAGAAGGGTTTCTTGTCACTGGAAACAATCTAATCAGGGAAGTCGTTATTTAAGACAAAAACATCAGAACCATACTGCTTTCTATTTTAGGATCATGCTGCAAACATATGAGTTTCATACACTACAATTAAACTGAGTTAGATTTGTTGGGAATTCAACAAATGATATTTCTAAATTATTCTTCCGTGCTTCACTTCCTTCATTTTTTAATATATTTCAGCTAATTTGGCAGTCATTGCCATCCTGCCTCGAAGAAGATGTGGTCTCTCTGGATGTATCACCCATTACCTTGTGTCCATGGCAGTGACAGATTTCCTTGTCATGGTCATTGCTGTAATATTGAACCGAATAGCTGGAATGTTTTTCCCATCCAGTTTTCTTTTCATCACGCCGATATGCAGTCTCCGTGTTGTCCTGATCTATATTGCCATAGACAGCTCTGCTTGGTTAACAGTGGCCTTTACATTTGATCGATTTGTGGCCATATGTTGCCAAGAATTGAAAATGAAGTACTGTACTGAAAAGATGGCAGTGCGTATTATAATCATTGTTATGGTGCTCGTCTGTGGAAAAGACACCTTTTTATATTTTGTCTATGAGCCTGTTTACATAAGTAATAATGTGCCCTGGTTCTGCGTTTTAAAACCGATATTTTATACATCACTTGCATGGATCGCATATGATGTAATTCGCTCGATTTTAAACCCTTGTCTCCCTTTCATTCTGATTTTATTGCTCAATGCTCTGACAGTTAGGCACATTCTAGCATCCAATAGAACCCGCAGACAACTCCTCACGAGAAACAATGGAGAAAATCAGAGGGATCCAGAGATGGAGAAGCGGAAGAAATCCATGGTTTTACTTTTTGCCATCTCGGGCAGTTTCATTCTGTTATATTCATTGTATGTTGTAACGATTCTCTACTTCCGGATTGGGAAAGTTATATATTTCACAGGTTCTAATTTCGGTGGATCATCATTTAATTTGGAGGAATCAGGATATATGCTTCAGTTTTTGAGTTCCTGCATTAATCCATTTATTTATGCTGGAACACAGAGTAAGTTCAGAACAGAAATGATTAATGCCGTGAAGTATCCAATCAACCTCATCGTCAAAGTAGGAAACGTCTGGAAAAAATAAATTCAAACATGAATTATACTTTGAATCTATCGAATTCCAGTAAATTATTTGTCATGAAAGGCAGGTCATGCTTAACATATTCACTTTAATTCTATGAAGGTATGAGGAGTCCAGTGGACAACTGGGCTGATGTGATGTATCTCGATGACCAAATGGTATTTGACAAGGCGTCGGCACATGGGCTGACCCGATATCAAGTGCGATTCCCCTGTTTACAGATTCAGAGGAAGAGTTTATCTATCATGCAATTCCCGATTTATACGCTGCCAACCTCGGTTGGATCACCTCTGAACATTCTGGACTACAGAGAATGTAGTCGCAGTTTTATCTAAAATGTCCTCATAATTGAATCCGTGAAGTCCTGTCATCATTTCAGTAAACATACGTTAAACTGACTTCAGGGCCAGTGCATCCATCTGAAGATATGTTGTTCCAATTTGCTCACAGTCATGTTTGTGGAATCTGAGTAGACTTCTACGTAACTGCAGCACTCTGCATAAAACTACTCCGGCTCCTCGGGTATTATGGCTAGCATTCCAATGCACTTCTTGACAATTTATGCTCCTATTCGCGGCATTTTAAACAGTTATGCAACTGATCACCAAATCTCGTTGAACATGCAAGATATTTAACTTCCTGTTTTCAAAAGAATGCCATTGTTTTTGCAAAATGTTGTGAATATTTAGGACACAGAACATACAACATAGAACTTGACAGCGCGTAGAGGCCCTTTGGCTGTCGAGGTTGCCTCACAGGTGTAACCCATCGAGCCTACACTATTCCATTCTCGTCAATATGCCTATCCAATCATTTAAATGCTCTCAAAGTTGGCCAGACTACTCCAGTTGCTGGCAGTGCGTTCCATGCCCCTAACTCTCCCTGAGTAAAGAAACTACCTCTGATATACATGTCCTGTATATATTACCGCTTAATTTAAAGCTAAGTCCCATCGAGCTAGCCATTGCCAGCCAAGGAAAATGGCTCTCAGTGACCAACCTCCCTAACCCTCTGATTATCTTATATGTCTCAATTAAGTCGCCTCTCGACCTACTTCTCTCGAACGAAAACAGCCTCATGTCACTCAACCTTTTCTTGGAAGGCATTCCCTCCAAATCAGGCAACATCCTAGTAAACCTCCTGTGAACCTTTTCCAAAGTCTCCACATCCTTCCTATAATGTGGTGACCAGAACTGTGTGCAACCCTGGAAATGTGGCCGCACCAGAGGTTTTTACATGTGCAGTATGATCTCATGGTTCCAAAACTCAGTCCCTCTACCAATAAACGCTAAAACAATATTTGCCTTCTTCAGAACCCTATCAACTTGTGTGGCAACTCTCAAAGTTCGATGCACTTGGACACTGAGATCTCTCTGCTCATCTAAACCACCAAGCATCTGACCATTAGCCCAGTACTCTGAATTTCTGTCACTCCTTCCAAAGTGAATCATCTCACACTTTTCCCGATTAAACTCCATTTGCCACCTCTCAGGCCGGTTCTGCACCTTATCCATGTCTTTCTGTAAACTAAAACCTTCTTCATCACTATCCACAATTCTACCGACTTTCGTGTCATTCGCAAATTTACGAACCTAGCCTTTTATGCCCTGATCTGGTCATTAATATAAATGACAAACAACAATGCAACTAAATTAAATACTTGCGGCAACCCGATGCTAAGTGAAATCCAAGACGAATAATTCCCATCAACCACCACCCACTCTCTTCTTTCAGCTACCCAATTTCTGATCCAAACCTTTAAATCCCATGCCTGCGCAATAGCCGACCGTGGGGAAACTTATCAAACGCCTTCCTGAAATCCATATACAACAGATCATATATATTTGCCCGTATCCACCTGTTTGGTCACCTTCTGAAAGAACTCAATAAGGTTTACGAGGCATAATTTACTGTTCAGAAAACCGTGTTCACTCTCCTTAATCAACTTGTTCCTCTCCGGATGATTATTAATCCTGTTTCTTGTAACCCTTACCAACACTTTTCCCACAACCAAAGTAAGGCTCACTGGTCTATAATTCCCAGGGTTGTTTCTAATCCCTTTCGTGAAAAAGGAACAACATTTCCTATCGTCCAGTCTTCTGGCAGTATTCCTGGAGACAATGACGATATAGTGATCAAAACCAAAGGCTCGGTAATCTGCTCCCTGGCTTCCTGGCGAATCCAAGGATAAATCCCATCTAATCCAGGGAACTTTCCTATTTTTACTCTTAGTGCATTTTGTATTGTACGATCCGCCTATACAGAATGCAAAACAATAGTTTTTACTCTAAGTTGGTACATCTCAATAAATAATTGAAACAGTATTTTTTGAAATACTTTTTTTCTCCTCAATATACTTTATTCGACAAGTGTTTACCATCTCCCTGAAAGCTTGTCATGTGTCTCGAATTATCCCAGTCCATTTGGTCTAACCCCTTCCTTGTGCCTGTTTAGTTACTTTTATCTAACGCTCAACATTTTGTATACGATTCTGACTTCAAATTGTTCAATCTGAATTTGAATCTATCACATATCTTGATTATGCAGTAGAAGAGAATCTTTAACTAGTTGTGATCTTATCGATCCTTGCTCGTAAGATGATACAAAATCTTGAATAGTCAGTTTTTCAGTTGGCATGTTGCTCTGAAACACCACTTCTTCATGAACTGTTTGAACATTTGTGCGAGGCTATCCTTCAGAAATTGATTAATCGAATCAAAATGCATGTTAAATCATGCATAATTAGCTTCCTGCAATTCTCACAAGCAAGCCATCGTTATTTCTGGATTATGCTATTCTGAATTCGGAAGTACCCTTTGACACGGCATTAAATTTTCCTCCAAAGGGATTTCTTACTTCGATTTTTAATTTCCACCGAGACTGATTGAACATTTCGGTCCGTAGTGCCAATTTCATTTCACAATGCAGACATGACATCATCCTTCACCAAATGAGCAAATTCACGTTGTGCTCCGTCTTGGCAATCGTTTTGGAATATTGAGCATCCTTGGGTATTGAACTTCGAAACCTGATCATCCTGTACCCAGTGTTAAGGACCAGGCCAGACGCCTTCAAAGTATTGAAGGAAGGTAACCTAGACACTGACATTCTTTTTTGTTTTGAAGACAGATATGAAGTAGATATTTCAGGTGTGATGCAGCGGGTCAAACCACTCGGCTTTAAGTAAAACAAAATTTAATTAAACACAACAGCTGAAGCACGAACAAAAGAAAACATAGTTTAGAATAACTAACAGCATTAAAGTTTAAGTGAATTGGCCCTGCTAAATTGTCCACAGTGTTCAGGAATGTGTAGGTTAGTTGCATTACTCGGGGGTAAATATAGGATAATTGGGTAGAGGAATGGATATGAGTGGGTTACTCTTTGTCAATGTAGTCTTGCTGGACCGAAGGGCCTGTTTCCATACTGTAGGGATTGTACTCTATTGAATTGTGCATATTTCTTTCTCACCAATGATTAACTACTTCTGGGAAAAAAAAACCTGCTTTTGTGAAAAAAGGAAGAGAAGAACATGAAAAAGTAGAAGTGATATACCAGGAGACTGACGTTCTGAACTTGGAGGAACATGCCGATACATGGTTAACGATGGAGCAGCAAGGCACATTGCATCATAACGCAATTAGACACAGTAAGACGTCTTTTCTGAGAGGAAATCGTATTTCGATAGGTTTCCTCAGTATAATTGTTTCCCAGAATGTAAGAAGTGGGTGGCTAAAAAAGGATCAATTTATAATAAGATCATATATTTCCAAACATTGTGATAGACAGCAGGCAAATATGTACTATTTATGATATACAGGACCTGTCGATGTTAGCTTATTACAGGTATATCGGAAAACACCAATGATTGACCAAGTTGCGCTGGGTTTTATTTGGAAATAAGGCGATTTTCCATCTTAAATTACTAAATTATGGAGCCACAATATTACGCCAAAAGATTTCAAATTTATCACAAATGTTCGCATAATATTACCCTTCAGACTTTAATTAAATGCAGAGCAGCGATATCTGTGTGTGTCAGATGCAATATGACTGAACATAGTAAAGGGAAGTTATTGATTCACGATGGGCTCAAGTAGCATACAGAGCAACAGCATCGTAAATTTTAAGATACAATCAGATCCGAAAGAGTATGCTTTGGTGATGTATATTGATGCCTTGTGACGTTTGTTCCCCTTCTCTCATTGTTTTGAAGCTTGCCCTGGTGAACTGTCAACCATCACAATCTGAAGAAAATATCTCTCACTGTCCACACGATCTAATCCTCTTACCATTTGTATATCTCTACCAAGTCATCTGCTAATGTCCTTCTCCCCAACGAAAACAGCCTCCAGTCCCTCAGTCGCTCCTCAGTTGATCCTCCCTCCAAAGCAGGCAATATCATGGTAAATCTCCTTTCCACCCTTTCCAATGCGACCACCTTCTTCTTATAATGTGGTGAACAAAGCTATGCAATACTCCAAATATAGCCGCACCAGAATTTTGTACTGCTGCAACATGCTTCAAAACTCAATCCCTCTACCCATAAAAGCTAACACACCCTATGCGTTCTTAGCAACCGCATCAACCTTGGAGGAAACATTCAGGGATCTATGTACATGGACACTGAGATCCCTCTGGTCATCCATACCACCAAGCAAGTTACTATTAGCCCAGTACTCTCTCTTTTGGTTACTCCTTCGGAAGTGAATCATCTCACACTCTTCCTCATAAAATTCAACTTGCAACCTCTGCCCAGTTCTGTAGCTTATCTATGTCCCTCTATAAATTACAAAATCCTTCTGCATTATCTGCAATTTCACCTATGTTAATGTAATATGCAAATTTACTAACCCATCCTTCTACCTCCTCATCGTGGCCACTTATAAAACAAGTCAGTACGAAGAAGCCCAAAAGCAGACCCTTGAGGTACGCCACGGGTAACTGAACTCGAGGATCCTCGCTTTCGATCAAACATCACCCTCTATCTTCTTTCAGCTAGCGAATTTCTAATCCAAATCACTAAATTACCCTTTATACTTATGCAATGTCCGAATTAGCCTACCGTCGGGATCCTTATCGCATGTTTTACTGAAATCCATATACATCACATTCACTACTTTAATCTCATTCACCTGTTTGGACACCTCATGAAAGAAGTCAGTAAGCTTTGTGAGGCCCGACCTACCCTTTGCAGAACCGTGTTGACTTTCCCTAAACAAATTATTTCATTCTAGATGATTATAATTCCTATCACTTATCATCCTCTCCAAACTTTTGTACACAAATGAAAGCTGACTGGTTTATAAATACCAGGGTTGTCTTTACTCTCCTTCTTCAACGAAACAACATTTATTATCCTCCAGTCTCTGTCACTATTTCTGTCGACAATAACGACATGAAGTTGAAAGCCACAGGCTCTGCAATCTCCTCAGCTTCCCAGCGAATCCGAGTTTCAATCCCATCGGACCAAGCGGACCGTTCTATTTTCACACACTCCAAAATTGTTTATACCACCTCATTATGGACCTAAATATGATCTTTTGTAATAGCCTGCATCTCAGTGTTATCCTCGATAACATTGTCTTTTCCCTGTGTGAACACTGACGAAAAAATCTATTTAGATCGTCGCCTACTTCCTCCGACTCCACACACAGATTTGCACTGCTGTCCTTAGAACATATAGAACATAGAAGGATACAGCGCAGTACAGGCCTTCGGCCCTCGATGTTGCGCCGACCGAATCCTACCTAACCTATACTAGCCCAATAACTTCCAAATGCCTATCCAATGCCCGCTTAAATGACCATAAAGAAGGAGAGTTCACCACTGATACGGGCAGGGCATTCCATGAACTCACAACCCGCTGTGTGAAGAATCTACCCCTAACATCTGTCCTATACCTACCACCCCTTAATTTAAAGCTATGTCCCCTAGTAACACCTGACTCCATTAGCGGTAAAAGGTTCTTAGTATCTACCCTATCTAAACCCCTAATCATCTTATACACTTCTATCAGATCTCCCCTAAACCTTCTCTTCTCCAATGAGAACAGCCCCCAGTGCCTCAGCCTTTCCTCATAAGATTTTCCTACCATTCCAGGCAACATCCTAGTAAACCTCCTCTGCACTCGTTCTAAAGCTTCCACATCCTTCCTATAGTATGGCGACCAAAACTGCACACAATACTCCAGATGAGGCCTCACCAGAGTCTTATACAACTGCAACATGACCTCAGGACTCCGGAACTCAATTCCTCTGCCAATAAAGCCCAGTACACCATATGCCTTCCTCACAGCACTATTTACCTGGGTGGCAACTTTCAGAGATCTGTGTACATAGACACCAAGATCCCTCTGCTCATCCACACTACCAAGTAACCTACCATTAGCCCAGTAATCCATCATCTTGTTATTCCTACCAAAGTGAACGACTTCGCACTTAGCTACATTGAATTCCATTTGACACATTTCCGCCCAGCTCTGCAACTTATCTATATCCCGCTGTAACCTACCACTTCCTTCCTCACTATCCACAACTCCACCGACTTTTGTGTCATCTGCAAACTTGCTTACCCAGCTTTCAAGTCCTTCCTCTAGATCATTTATAAATATAACAAAAAGCAATGGTCCCAAAACAGATCCTTGTGGTACACCGCTAGTAACTGCGCTCCAAGATGAACATAATCCATCAACTACTACCCTCTGTCTCCTTCCAGCCAGCCAATTCCTAATCCAAACCTCTAATGTATCCTCAATGCCATACCTCCGAAGTTTTAGCATTAGCCTACCATGGGGAACCTTATCGAACGCCTTACTAAAATCCATATACACAACATCTACTGCTTTACCCTCATCCACTTCCTTAGTCACCTTCTCAAAGAACTCAATAAGGTTTGTGAGGCACGACCTGCCCTTCACAAAACCATGCTGGCTATCCCTGATCACGTTATTCCTACCCAGATGTTCATAAATCTTATCCCTTAACATTCTCTCTAAGACTTTGCCCACCACTGAAGTCAGACTCACTGGCCTATAGTTACTAGGGCTATCCCTACTCCCTTTCTTGAACAATGGGACCACATTCGCTATCCTCCAGTCCTCTGGTACTATTCCTGTAGACAATGACGACATAAAAATCCAGGCCAATGGCTCTGCTATCTCCTCCCTAGCTTCCCATAGGATCCTGGGGTAAATGCCATCAGGCCCAGGAGACTTATCTATATTCATCCTTTCCAATATTCCCAAAACCTCCTTCCTGCATATTTCCAGGGCATCCATTCTAATTATTTGTGATTCCATATTCGCATCAGCAACAGTGTCCTGTTCCTGAGTGAATACTGATGAAAAGTACTGATTTAATGTCTCTCCAATCTCCTCCGCCTCCACACACAACTTCCCACTACTATCCTTGACTGGACCGATACCTACCCTAGTCATCCTTTTATTCTTGACATACCTATAGAAAGCCTTTGGGTTTTCCCTAATCCTACCAGCTAAAGACTTTTCATGTCCCCTTCTCGCTTCTCTTAGCTCCCTCTTTAGCTCCTTCCTGGCTACCTTATAACTCTCAATCGCCCCAACTGAACCTTCACGCCTCATCTTTACATATGCCGCCTTCTTCCCTTTCACAAGGGACTCCAATTCCTTACTAAACCACGGCTGCCTCACAAGGCCCTTTACACCATGCCTGACTGGTACATACCTATCGAGGACACGCAGTAGCTGCTCCTTGTACAATCCCCACATCTCATTAGTGTTCTTCTCTTGAAGCCTGTTTTTCCAATCCACACATCCTAAGTCATGCCTCACTGCATCATAATTTCCCTGCCCCCAGCTATAGCTCTTGCCCTGCGGCGCACGATTATCCCTCTCCATCACTAAACTAAAAGTCACCGAGTTGTGGTCACTGTCCCCGAAGTGCTCACCTACCTCCAAGTCTAACACCTGGCCTGGTTCATTACCTAGAACCAAATCCAATATAGCCTCCCCTCTTGTTGGCCTGTCGACATATTGTGTCAGGAAACCCTCCTGCACACATTGTACAAACACCGACCCATCTAATGAACTCGAGCTATAGCTCTCCCAGTCAATATCTGGGAAGTTAAAGTCCCCCATAACAACCACCCTGCTACCTTCACTCTTTTCCTGAATCAGCCTCGCAATATTATCCTCTACTTCTCTAGGACTATTAGGAGGCCTGTAGAAAACACCTAACAGGGTGACCTCACCTTTCCTATTTCTAACCTCAGCCCAAACTACCTCAGATGGCAAGTCCTCTTCCATCGTCCATTCCACTGCTGTGATACTGTCTTTGACAAGTAATGCCACGCCTCCTCCTTTTTTACCCCCATGTCTGATCCTACTAAAACATTTGAACCCTGGAACGTGCAACAGCCATTCTTGTCCCTGTTCTACCCACGTCTCTGTAATGGCCACAACATCGAAGTCCCAGGTACCAACCCACGCTGCAAGTTCACCTACCTTATTCCTTATACTTCTGGCATTGAAGTATACACACTTCAATCCACCTTTCTGGTTACAGGCACCCTCCTTAGAGATCGCTGCATTATTCCTAACCTCCCTACACTCAAGGTCCTGTACCCTAAAGCTACAGTCCTGGTTCCCATGCCCCCGCGGAGTTAGTTTAAACCCTCCCAAAGAGCACTAGCAAACCTCCCCCCAAGGATACTGGTGCCCCTCATGTTCAGGTGTAGCCCATCCTTTTTATAGAGGTCCCACCTTCCCCAGAAAGGACCCCAGTTGTCCAGAAACCGGAATCGCTCCCTCCTGCACCATCCCTGTAGCCACGCATTTAACTGCTCTCTCTCCCTATTCCTCGACTCTCTATCACGTGGCACGGGTAACAAACCAGAGACTACAACTCTGTTTGTTCTAACTCGGAGCTTCCAACCTAGCTCCCTGAAAGCCTGTCTGACATCCTCACCCTTCTTCCTACCTATATCGTTGGTGCCAACGTGGACCACGATCTGGGGCTGCTCCCCCTCCCCCTTAAGGACCCGGAAAACACGAACAGCGACATCACGTACCCTTGCACCTGGGAGGCAACATACCAAACGTGAGTCCCTGTCGCCCCCACAAAACCGTCTGTCTGTACCCCTCACTATCGAGTCCCCAAGAACAATTGCTCTACCTTTCTCCACCCTACCCTTCTGAGCAACGGGGCCAGGCTCCGTGCCAGAGGCCTGAACCTCGTTGCTTGCCCCTGGTAAGTCATCCCCCCCACAAGTATCCAAAACGGTAAACTTGTTCTTGAGGGGAATGACCGCAGGGGGTCCCTGCACTGGCTTCCTCCTCCCACTCCCCCTCACTGTCACCCATCTATCTTGAACTTTCGGAGTAACTACTTGCCTAAAGCTCCGATCAATGACCTCCTCTGCCTCCCGAATGATCCGCAGTTCATCCAACTCCAGCTCCAGTTCCCTAACACGGGTTTGGAGGAGCTGGAGATGGGTGCACTTCTTGCAAGTGTACTCAGCAGGGACGCTAATGGCTTCCCTCACCTCATACATGTTGCAAGAGGAACATTGCCCTCTCTGCACTGCCATCCCTCTAAAAGTAAGCTTTCCTTAAAAAAAAACAACAAAAACCAACTAAATCTAAAGAAACAAACAAGGAAAATGCAGCACTTACCCGCTAGTCACAATTGGTCTTATTATTAGGTTAGAGGAGGTGGAAGGGTGGGAGGCACTACTCGTGTAGTGCCTCGGGTGACTCGCCTGCGCGTTTAAATAAGGGGAGAGAGAAAAAAACCTTACCCAGGTAACCTAGCGCGCCTTCCGGGTCTGCTACCGCTTTTTTAAAGGAAAACTTTAAACTTTTAACTATTAAATAAACGACCAAACTTACCCACCAGCCCTTGACAGGCCCTACTCTTACTCTAGTCATTTGTTTGTTCCTAGCGGACCTGTAGAAAACTTTAGGTTTGTCTGTGGAGATAATGGATCCATTGGTTACAATAGGTCCAAAACACATTTAGCACAGGAATGGTTCCAGTGGATTGGACAAATGTTAATGCAATGTTCTTATTCAAATGGGGAAGAAGGCAAAGTGTGGGAAGCGGCAGACCACTCAGTTCAAAATATGCTATTAGAGTAAGTGTTGGAAGCAATTGTCAAGAAGCAGTAGCGGGACATTTGAAAAGTCCAAACATTGTCCATCAGTGTCAGCATGTGTGTGTTTTTGGAGGGAAAATTATGTTTGACTAATATGCTAGAGCTCTTTGAAGATGTAATAACCAAAGAAGATTATGGGGATGCCATAGTTACCTGGCCTTCTGGAAGGCATTTAATATTTTGACATAGAAAAGGTTAATTCACATGTTCGGATCATATGGGATTAGGAATAATTTATTACCTTGGATAAGTGACTGTCTGATGGACGGAAGATGGAGAGTCGGGGCAATTCATTTTTGCTGGATTACCAGACGTAACTAGTGGCATGCCAAAGAGTGTATTCCTTTATTCCCAGCAATTTAAAAACTATATTAAAGACTTAGATTCACGCACAGAAGGCTAACTTGCCAACTTTGCAGATGACACAAAAATAGGTGGGACTATAACCTACAATTAGGAAATAAGAATCTTAAGGTTGGATATAGATAGGTTAGGACAGTGGGCCAAAATGTGGCAGATGGGATTTAATGTGGATAGGTTTGAGGCCGTGTATTTTGGTCAGAAAATTGAAAAAACGACCTATAGTCGAAATGGGGGATACTTCTGGGTGCTGCGGTACACAGTGGTCTGAGTGCCCTCGTTCCTGAGCCATAGAAAACTAGAAACAATAAAGAAAAGGCGAACAGAATATGAGTTTTTACAGCAAAACGAATAGAAAATAAATGTAAGGAAATTTTGTTGCAAATATACAAGGCATTGGTGAGTCCACATCGACAGTATTGTGCACGGTTTTGGTGCCCTTATTTGCGGAAAATTGAATGCCATTGGCGGCATTTTAGAGGAGGTTCACTGGATTGATACCACAGATAAGGGTTCTGTCATACGAGGAGATGTGGACAAGTGCAGGTCGACACTCCGAAATCTGGAAGAATGAGGGAGATCAAATTGAGGTATTCAAGTTGAAAAAAGTGTCGAAGAAATTGAGGTGGAATGAACGTTGCTGTTGTGGGGCATTCTAGGATGAGAGCTCACAGTCCTGGGGGAAGTGGAACCAAATTCAAAACTAAGTTGATGAGAAACTACTTCTCACGAATCTGCAAATTTGTGGAATTCACTAACCCAAAGTTCTCTGGATGCTAGGACAGGAAGTAACTATAAGTAGGAGTCAGGCAGGTTATTTAATTGCTCATGGGCTGAAGGGTTATGTGCCGAAGGCAGGAAAATGGGCTGAAGAGCATATCCACCTTGGCTGGATGGCAGAGCTGACTCTGCTCCAATGTTTTCTGGACATAAATTTCCAAAATGCAAACTAAATTCAAAGTGTTGCCAGATCTGGAATTCCATGGTACAGAACAACACAAATTGTACAAGAGGACATTCTGCTATCAGCAAACAAAAGTGAATTCAAACCAGACCAGAACGAGGTAACCCTTCCACACGGTGCCGTGCACCTGCACAGAGAGAAAAAAAACTGAGTTCAAGTTCTCCTTATTTGCAATATAACTGTTCTCCATTCTTTTGCGTGAACGTATCAGTTACAGACCAAAATACAGAGTTTACCACATTCCAACCTGAAATACAAAAGGGCTTCAGAACATTAGGTTGATTTTCTCGCTGCGCAAACATTTTCCCAAATCCAGTTCATGCCGCCAGAATTGACGTGGATCACAAAGGGTATCAATGCAGTTCTTTTGGATTCGGTTAATGTAGTTCAGAGAAAACTCACCAAAACAATTTGCTAAAACATAAAAGTTCATTCATAAATATTTTTGATGAAAGGAAAATAAAGCAATGAGCCTCTCACCTTTTGTACCTTTGGAGACCCCTCGTTTGATAATTGGTCTGGGTGTTCACTCCTCGAGTCATCGTGATCCCAGTCTGAGGTGAAATCCAACAACCCAGAACAAGGCTCTCTCTCTGAGATAGTGTAACAATGAGCAAGTACAGAAAAATAATTAAATTCTGCCATCTTCAGCATGTATAAGAACATTCACAGTAGGCATGAAAGGTTATGAACCTGTCGTATATCATCAACAATTTTAGCCCATTCAATGGAAATGTATCCATCTGCAGGACAATCGTTGTTTAGCAGTTGCATGTTTCAATTACGCCAGTGTAGACTGTAATAAATATCAATGTGAGGCATGGAATTGTAGAAAATTCTGCAATATTTGCAGAAGAACTTTCCAGAACTGAAAATTTACAGTCCTGCAGGGAAGTAGATGTGATGAATATGAACCCGGAAAATCAGGCAAATCAAGTGAAAATGTTACACTGGAGGAGAGTTTGGAAATTACCAATTGTAGTATATTAATGCTTAATATTTATTTAGAAAACTACAAAATATATCAAAGATTATGATCCGAAACAGGAAATTGGATAATTATTTTAGAATGCAAATGTTGCACTGGAGAGCCTTGATTGGAAATGGATATTGTTGAATAAACATGAAATAAAATTTAAACGACATTGAAAAGAGAGATGAATATTTTTGGAGTGGGATTTGAAAGAGGACTCTTGAGTCGATTGTTCAGCAGCATAAATCGATCTCTATTTTGAGCTCCATACCAACGCAGCATGGGAGAGATCTCGAGAACATTCTGACTCTCCTGGACAGGAACAGAATGGCACATTTACACATTCTGTGTTGAAATGATTGCATGTAATATTCATGTTATCTGCAGCCACATCCTTCTAACTTGCAATTCTAATGACATACACGAACGATCAATGATAAAGAACGCAATGGCCGACCCCAGATCTTCCCATCAATCGTGGTGTTTGCTAGTCCTGCTATTCCCTGCCCTTGACCACTTGCACTGCATTTTATTGACCACATTTCAATACAATTTTTTCTGGCCCTTTCCGGGTATTTCATAGCTGCATCGTATACTTGCTTACTGCAAATGACTTTCAAGATCTGTCATGCAATCTATAATTCTCCCTAACCTTAGTGCAGAAAATGTAGACTGGATGTCATTTCCTACCAATTGCCATATAGTTTGAACATTAACGTTACTTACAATGTTATAAATTTTTTACATCAAATAGTATAATTCTGTGGCATAGCAGACAATTTCTGGTGCATCTTTCGTTTCACTCTACACGAAAAGGTCCAACGCAGAGTGTTTCTGTATCTCCCATCTGCCATTTACGACGTCTTCCAATTGCATACAGTGAGATGGTTAAAAACAGAGGATAGATTTTCGCAATGACCTAATTGTCATTATTTTAAATAGCTTGTTAATGTTATTGTTGTTTTCTAAATAAGAGAGCATGTATTCGAATTTCATTGGACGGAATAATTTTCGACCACTTGTCCAGCTTGACGAAACCTATTTAGATTGTTTGGAAATTTCAGGGACAAGATATCTTTTCCCATGCCAGTGACGTAAGATTTGGCTGTCATTCTTCCCTTGTTCTTTTTGCATTTGTCCGTTTGGTGTGAATGTGTGATAACACTTTTTTGCCGAAATCTTAACGACTCTGCAATTTAATTGTTTCTTTCCCCTCCATCCCCACCCTGCTCCGTTTTGTCTCTGGCTACTTGTGTGAGGTAATTTTGCGATTACATTCTCATTATTCTAATTTCCCTGCTCATGGAAGTAAAGTTTCTGTCTACTGCCTTTAGTTACTATGTTAAAGGAAATTCAGTTGCAATAATGTGAAATTGTCGATTGTCCTCGCAATTACCTCAGAAAATATTGATCATTGTGAGATCAGATTTTTCTGTTCATCTGCACTGAATTAAAGAAAATCTTCGAACTACCGGGTACCAAACACTAACAAAGATTATCTAAAAGTATTTATCACAAGCTGTCACTGCGTGCAATGCTGAATGCCTGCAAAAATCAACTTTAATTTCCCAGCGTTTGAAACCAATAATTTTTGTTAGTCTTCATTTTCAATCGTCTCTTTGGGAATTTAGAATGGATGAAATGCTGGTTAGGGCAGCTGAATGTTCTTCCTGCAGGACAGGGAAGGAAAGTTTCACCATTATGTCCTTGTTGACTTAATCTGCGGGAAATGCACTCTCCTCCAGCTCCTTGAAAACCGCGTTCGGGAAATGCAGTTGGAGCTGGATGAACTTCGGTCCATTCGGGAAGCAAAGGGGGATATTGGGAGGAGTTTCAGGGAGGTAGTCACATCTCAGGTATAAGAAAAAGGCATATGGATTACATTAAGGAACGGAAAGGGAAGAGTCAGACAATGCAGGTGTTCCCTGTTGCCGTTCCACTCAATAATATGTATACCGTTTTCGATACTGTTTCGGGAGACGACATACCAGGAGTAAGCCATGAGGTACAGGTCAAAGGCAACGAGTCTGTTCCTGTTGCTCAGAAGAGAAGGGGGAGAGGAGCAGAACATTAGTAACTGGGGTTCCATACTTAGGGAGACAGGTAGGAGGTTCTGAGGGAACGAGTGGCATTCACGAGTGATGTCAGGGTTCGTGATGATATAGATAATGTTTTCGGCATTCTTGAAGGGATGGGGGAGCAGTTTCAAGTCATGATCTGCAAAGGCAGTTACGGCATAGGTCGGAATATGAATGGGGATTGAAGACAGATATTCAGGGAGCGAGGGTGGATGCGTGAAGATAGAACAAGCAGGATTGTTTTCTGTGGTTTGTTGCCCATGTTACATGTTAGCAAAGTGAGGATTGGGGAGAGGTGGAAGTTGAACGCGTGGCTACAGGGATGGTGCAGGACGGAGTTGTTAAGATGCCTGGATAATTCGTAATCATTTGGGGTAGGTGGGACGTATGGTCTGCAACGGGATGGTCTAACCCTGAACCACCGGAGTGCCAACGTTCTTAGTGGGTCAGTGACATTTACTAATGACTTTGGGACGTTTTAAACCAAGTCAGAAAGGCGATGGGAAGCCACATTCTAGCTGCAGTGTCCAGGAGGTTGAGAGTAGTGAGGTCAGAGACATGGTTTCAATGTCGCAGGCGTGCTGTGGCTAGGCGAATGGTGGTTCCAATTGTGTCTAGAAGGGGAGTAGAGACAAACCTGGTAATTACTGGACAGTGAGCCTTGCGTCGGTTGTGGGTAAACTGTTGAAAATATTAACATAGATAGGATTTATAATCATCTGGAAAGGAATAAGTTCATTCGGGACAGTCAAGAAGTTTTTGTGAAGGTGACGCCGTGCCTCACAAACCTTATTGCGTTCTTTGAGAAGGTTACCAAACAGTTGGATTAGGGGAAACTGTTGATGTGGTGTAAACATATGCTAATAAGGCGTTTGATAAGTTTGCCCACAGTAGGCTATGGCCCAAAATACAGGGGAATGGGATCGAGAGTGATTTAGTGGTTTGGATCAGAAATTGGCCAGCTGAAAGAACACAGAGCGTGGTGATTGATGGTAAATGTTCATCGTGGAGTTTAGATTCTCGTAGTGTACCGTAAGAAACTGTTTTGGGGCCACTGCTGTTGCCATTTTTATAAATGACCTCGATGAGGATGTTGAGGTATGGTTTAGTAATCCTCTGAATGACACAAAGTTCAGTGGAGTTGTGGAAAGTGCAGAAATATATTGCAGGTGACAGAGGGACAGATGTAAGCTGGAGAGCTGGTCTGAGTGGGAGCAAATGGAGTTGAACGTGGAAAAGTGTGAGTGGTTCACTTCTGAAGAAGCAATAGGAATAAAGAGTACTGGGCGAATGGTAAGATTCTTGGCAGTGTAAATGAGCAGAGAGATCTCGGTGTCCATGGTCGAGGAACCTGGAAAGTGCCAGACAGTTTGATAGGGCTGTTAAAAAGGCATAGTGTGTGAGCTTTTGTTGGCAGAAGGGATGAGTTTCGGAACAACAAGACAACCTTACAGTTGTAAAAAGTTCTCCTGGGAAAACACTTAGAGTATTGCGTACAATTCTGGTGATTATATTATCGGAAGGATGTGAAAGCTTCATAAAGGTTTCAGAGATTATTTACTCAAACATTTCCTCGTATAACGGGATGGTCTTATGAGGAAAGGCTGAGGGACTTCAGTCTGTTTTTATTGGAGACAAACTAGTTGAGGGCAGACTGAATTGAGACAGGCAAGATAATCACAGGGTTAGATAGGGTGGACATTGAAAATGCTTTTCCTCGGATTATGATGGTTAGCATTGGGGCGCATAGCTTTACATTGAGGGGGTGTAGATATAAGACAGGTGTCAGATGTATTTTCTTTGCTGGAGAGTAGCAGGGGCGTGGAATGCACTGCCTGCAACAGGATTACTCTCGCCAACTTTAAGGGCATTCAAATGGTCATTGGAGAAACATATGGATGAAAATCGGAAGTTGTAGGATAGATATTCTTGAGATTAGATCCACAGTTTTGGGCAACATCGAGAGCTGAAGAGACAGTCCTAACCTGTCATGTTCTATGTTCTATTTGTTCATATAAGTGTCTACTGTCGTGTGAAATTGTGGCTTTGTAAATATGTTTCGTCAAGTTTTCCCTTTCCATTTTTAAATGGAAGTTTTAAAGCAAATGGTTTCTATTTTGGAATGTGCTTAACAAAAAAGTGGAGCATTTTTATCTGCATTCTCGTCCCATCCTTTTAAGTCTCTGTTGTTATTCTCACATGTATTTGGTTATCTTTCTGTGAAGGGCATGGCTGACCTTTATGAAGTGCTGCATCCAATACAATTCTCTTAAACCATTGTTTGTCAGCTTACAAAAAAGAACAAGTTGGCATTTTATCACAGTCAGCCAATAGCATCTTAAACAATCATAGTAACAGACAGGTGCATAGCAATCAGATATACATTTGGTTTACTGAAGGCGAGGGTACCCTGGAAAATGTAGGCTCTTATTGACAAAATACAGACGTAAACCAAAACGCGTGATTAGTGAAATAACATTACTAGAAATCAGTAAGAGTATCTCAAATGTAGAAGAGAAGCTAACGTTTGAAAGAAGACTGATAGAAAGTATGAGAAAACGATGCACTCTATGCTGTAGCCAATAAAAACTGGCTGTTAATCATAAAAGAAAAGTGAACAACATTGATCACTGAATCAAATAACATAACATCAGTACAAAATGAACATAATGCTTCTGAATTTTTTAAATTAGGAAATGGTTCAATGCTGAGATTAAATTTGTGGGAGTTGAACAACTGATCATTGTCGTGATAGATGAAGAAGATAATCTTAAAAATCTGGAAAGCATCAGATGGAGAAGTCACTAGGCTCGTGAATGATGCAGCCAAGATTGCTGAGAGATATGACGAAACTTATTCTGGAACTGTTAACCAAATTTTTCCAAGTCTGCCTGGTTACAAATTCAGTGTATGGGAACTGGAGGATGGTAATATCACACTGTTATTTTGGAAACTGACATCAGGAAAATGTCAGCTTAACTGTATTGGGGTAAGAAAAGTACCGATAGAGCCCATGATGGTGGATGAAAGGGATAAAAAAATGAATATGTAACAAACAGTTAACGTTACTTTCTCATGGTCTTGCCATGTCTGACAAATTTATTGTATGTTCCTTAATGATGTGACACAACCAATGGATGAATGTCTGACTGAGCGTGTTGTACATGTTATTCTTTCACTTGGCGTTTTTCCTCAAATTCGAGAAAGTGTCAATTTAACATGGCGCGATATTTGGTTTATTGATTTTTATCGCACTGAATTCATTGCAAATTCGTTCATTTGTTTGTGTTCAACATTGCAATAAACAGTCATGTGAAAGCAAGTCTAATTATTACCTCAGTTACTGTTGAGAATGTAAACATTGATGATGCTGAACGTGTGACTGAGGCAGAATCTTCCAAATCCTATCCTGAGAGAATTTGCGTTCCAATTATTTAAGCGAACTTTTCTCAACGTTTAACAAACGACCACCACTACATTCTGCAGAAAATGCATGTCCCACCAAGAGAGGTACCAAGTGCTATTTATTACACAGCACTGGCGACGATCGGTGTTCCAGGTAACTTTTCCCAGGTTACGATAAATTATCCAGCTGTACATTTTCTCACAAACTATAGTTTCAAAACTAAATGAAGATGTAGACAGAATCCGTTTGCATTGTGTCTTGCGGAAGGTTCCCTCGACACGAAACATTAACTCTGACTTGTCTCCACAGATGCTGAAAGACCAGCAGGTTTTGCATGTCAACAATTTCTGTTCCTGTTACGTTTCTGGCAAATAATCAGTTGAATATTAAACGTTTGAAGTATTGAAAATAACTGCATAAACATGGTTTGATGAATTGGACATTGTTGGGATAAGAACCCAAAAAAAAAACTGCGGCTGCTATAAGTCAGAAACTAAAGAAAACAGAAGTTGCTATAAAGTTCAGCAGGTCTGGCAGCATCTGTAAAGGGAAACCAGAATTAACATTAGAATTAAGCGAGGCCACAGATTTAATGCATCAAATGCAAAAAAGAAAAAAACTTAAATTATCAATATAAAGGAAACGTCAGGAAAGACGCAAACCAACTCCTAGAAAACGTGATTGGAAGAAAGGTTTTGAACTTGTTTGACATTTATACAATGAAAGATCAATCAGTTTTCACTTGATTACAGATGAACGAACATGGAATCTAATGGCGACTTATAAAATTCTAACAGGTCGAGATAGGGTAGATGCTGGAAAATGTTTCCGACGGTGGGTGAATCCAAAACCTCGAGAGGTTCAGGGTGGAGGAGACATTTATTCACCAAGGTAATCGTAAGTCTGTGGACTTAATTACAAAGGAAGTAATTGATGACAAAAATTGAATGCATTTCAGAGGCGTTTAGATATAGCACTTTGGACAAATGTGATAAATGGCGAAAGTAGGATTATGCTATTGAGTTGAATGAACTGCCCTAATCGTGATGAATGATTGAACATGTGCTATGGGCGGAATGGTTTCCCTCTGTGCCTCCCTTCTATATTTCTATGTTTCTATGTATTGCGAAAATGTCGTGGAATTGGTGCTTCACTTTTAGTTACATAATTGACCAGGTTATGATGTTCAGTGGATACTGGGAATCCTATTTCCAGTTTTGTTGGCTGTCTCCAAAGTATTATTCAGTGAAAGATTAATTGAATATGGTGTTAATTAAAAACCGGCAAAATAACTTACGAAATAATAAAATTGATGAACAAATGATGTAAGTTCAATGACAGCTAAAATATACATATCAGGAAAGAAAGGGATGGTCTGTGCGGATGCAATTATGAATCATACGTATCTTCATCATGCCATGTCCACAGGTTTCCATGAAAGATTTCTGCACTTAAATGCCTTTAAATTGACACGTGCAATTTCATTTCAAACAGTAATGTTGTTGGTCTCGATCACTTGAATCCACAACTAAGCCATGTGCCCCAAAATTAATGTAATTTTAGCAATAATTGCTGCAATCAATTTCAAATAAGTAGACTTCTGTTACAAAAAAATGAAAGATTATTGAGTAGATCTTTTTATGCTTTAAACAATATATTCCAGAACATTAAATTATGGGTGTAGCCATGAGTTCATTTGTTGCTTTGAAAATATTAAGCTGAGTCAATGTTTCTGTTCTCTGTCCTTGCTGCACCCAATTTCGAAGCAATTCTTTACCAGTTCAATGGGCCTTCATTATGAAACTTAATACGTTATTTCAGAGAAAAGTGCATGGATTCCTCACTCTTTCACTTTTTCACTCACTTCTTCTTACAGTTAATTTAATGGCAATTGTGCTCCTAACGCGTGGAACTTGCGGCCTCTTCCGATGTATTACCCGATACTTGGTCTCAATGGCTGTGACGAATCTCCTGGTCATTATTACTGCCGTACTTCTGAACCGCATTCCAGCGATTTACTTTCCAGGTAGCTTCCTGTCCATTACTCCAATACGCTGCAACAGCACTGCATTGATTAATGCAGCTGGGGACATCTCTGTACGGTTAACAGTTTATTTCACCTTTTAACGATTTGTGGCCATTTGTTGTCAGAATGTGAAAACGAAGTACTGCATTAAAATAATGGCAACTATAGTGATAGGGACAGTTTGTGCGATCGGCTGCCTGAAGAATTTTATGCATGAGCCAATGTTCATAATTGATAATGTTCCATGGTATTGCAAACTGAAGGAAATCCGTTACACTTCATCAATATGGGCAACATTCCAATGGACAGGTCGTATTTTACCTCCGTGCCTCTCATTCTTTCTTATAGTTCTCCTCAATATCCTGACGGTCAGAAACATTCCCGTGGCGAGTGCTGCCCGCAAGAGGCTCCGGGTTCAGAAAAAAAGGAAACAATCAGAGTGCTGTAGAGATGGAGAACAGGAGAAAATCCATTATTTTACTTTACTCTATATCTGGAAGTTTCCTTCTCTTATGGACAGAGTATGTTGTACAGTTCTTCTTTGAGCGATTCATAAATGAGTACAAACCTCAAGCGTTCACTGACCCCAAGTTTATTTTTCAAGAAAGTACAAATATGCTTCAGCTATTGAGCTGCTGCATGAATACATTTATGTATGCAGTGACGCAAAGGAAAATTAGGCAACATTTACACGCAGTGTTGCACAATCCATTGAGTCTAATATGTAATTTACTTCCACAAAAGTGTAAATAAAAGTCTCTGCATAAGTGAAGCTATTAGAAGCGTTCAGACTATTTTTGTTTGATAAAACAGCAAGATTACTGAACGTCAATTTCCAAATGTCAATTGGAATCGTTTTCCTGTGTTGGTGCATATGCGCTCAGTTTATAACATTTTTCAGGATAAAAAAGAATTACTGTTCAAAAAAAAATCACTGAAAAGCAGTGAAGCCATTCAGGAAATTACAAGGACAGTGCTGGGGAATTACGGTGGTGTCTTTAAAAACAATTTGCTCCCCAGTATTCTTACTGTTATGAAATTCAAGGCGTGTTGTCTACCGTTAAGAGAGAGTGAATGCTGTTCCGAACTGACATATTACAATCACCTGTGATACGACTAGATGGCAGTCCTGGAATGTATTGGAAAATTGAAAATATGCAACATTTACCAATTGAATGGATACGTGAGATTTGTATGCTGTTTTCACAACAAATCAAATTTAACCAGCCATCTTACATTATGCTCGAAGGGATTAACATACAATCGAGTTTCAGTTTATTGTTTTGACATGATTTGGATTTTGTAAATGCATATTTTATATTGTGGCACAGACAGTCTCATATAGGGCTGCTCACACCTTAAATGGATTATCTCGGCCGAAATGACAACTATTGCTAAAGTTTACTTGACAATGTAACGTCGACATGTTCTGCGATTTACATATGAAACAATCGAAACCAGTATATTCATTCGAAAAGATGAGAGACTGAAAAAAAAATTCAGGTCTTTTTCAATATATAATTTCAGTTACTTCACATTGTAAACTATTGTTATAAATTCTGTGTCCATTGACCTTAAATTCCACAACCACCTGATGAAGCAGCAGTGCACCGAAAGCTAGTGCTTCCAAAAAAAAACAGTTGGACTCTAACCTGGTGTTGTGTGATTTTAGATACAATTTTGTCAACCTCGAACGAATGAGACGATCCAGGTTTGGGGTGGGTATAAATTGCAGATCTTTTGAAAATGGTCAGGGAGAGTACCTGCCATCAAGACTGAAAAGCCATGAGATCTAACATATCGCTCTCCAAGCAATTAGAAAACACTGCATCAAAGGTATCTTCTCATGTGAAAGGTTGTCACAGAAGATGCAAGTAGCTGTCTGTGTATGAAATGAAGTTGATGTAATTTATATAAGTGCCTTATTGGAACATCACATTGTTATAGATTTTTGGCAGATAACAAGCAGTAAAGAGATGTGGGGCAATCTTTAAATTGTGAAAATCTGTTCATTGGTCAATTTCAGCAATAAAATATTTTGATGTTACTTTCTTTAAATAGTAGGCATTGAGGGTTTTTGTCACTTATCTATGAACAGACTGCAAGGCGAAGCGAGTTTTTCAGGGTGTTTGTGCTGAAGTAACAGTGTGGTTCACCGCCGTGTTGTAAAAGTCTGGGACTTGGGTCCGAAATTTGGTCGCGTTTAGACAGATCCCGTCAGGGATTTGAAAAGACTTGCAATGATTTGGCGCACCAAATATCTCAGCAAATGTAAACACATGCTGATTAGTGTCTTGATCATCAAATAATTTATCGTTTAATTTCGGTTACTTGTGGATGGTTTAATTAAAAGTGAGGGAAATTGTTCTTGAGATTGCTAAAAAAAGGTTGACGATATTCCCAAATTTGCAAAGAAAGTTTAGAAAGCTGGAGGAAAGATGTGCTGTCAGACTTAGCAAAGAGGTTAGAATTGGGTTAACCAGGTCCAAAATGAAAGATGGAATTGCAATGAAGTTGATCAAACGCTTGTACAGACAATTCATTTGATTTAGAAAAAAATTTAAATTTCAATATCAGGCAAATGGAGTTAGTCAATAAAGAAAGGAAAATAAGAGCCATGTTAGAGCCATTTGTGGGTAGGTGAGAGTGAGGATAACAGAGCTTCTGTGAAGGTGAATGAAACCGTTTTATTTGGGTGGTGGCTGAACTCTCGACCATACACGTGCAGTGTGTCCAAGCCGCCCTCCTCCTCTGTTGTTCAGAAAGGCGGGGAAAAGAATGGAAGGGCTGCATTCATAGGGGAATCAATTTGATGGTGAGCAGATAGGCGGTTCTTTGGTCGATAACGGGGCGCCCGAATGGTTTGTTGCCTCTGAGGTGCACGGGTCAGAGATGTATCGAATCAGCTGCACAGCATTCTCAAGGGAGGGGGAGAACAGCAGTTGTCTTGGTGCATATAGGCACAAACGATATAATTGAAAAACGGGATGAGGTCCGACAAACCGAATGTAGGGTATTTGTAGCCAAGTTAAAAGTGTGAAATGTAAGCTAGTAATCTCAGAATTGTTACCACTGCCACGCGCTAGTTAGATTCGGAATATAGAATAAGCAGGATGAATAAGAGGCTAGAGAGATGGTGCGGGGGTGGGGTGTTCAGGCTTTTGGTACTTTGGGACATATTCTAGAGGAGGCAGAACTATTACAAGTTGGATTGTCTCCAACTGGGCCAGACTGAAACCAATGTACTTGGGGGCACTTTACTAACACATTTCGGTGGGTTTAGCTAATGTAGAAAAGGGTTGTGAAAGAAATGAGGTTAGAGGACAATGAGGAGGTAGTACCCAAAGCCCGCAAAGAACTAGATAATGCAGGCAGCATGGGACGAGGAGGCAGACAGCAGACGATGAATACAAAGGGACTGGTGGTCTGAGGTGCATTTATTTAATGCAAGACATGTAGAATTTAAAGCGGATGAACTTCGTTTTACGATTTGTACCTGGGAGAATAATGTGATTGCTATTTCGGAGACTTGGTTTAGGGAAGGGCATGATTGGCAGCTAAACATCTCAAGATATCGAAACTTCAAGCGGGATAGAGTGGGAGGTAAAAGGGTGAAGGAGTTGCATTACTGGTCAAAGAAAATATAGCAGCTGTTCTGAAGGAGATTAAAAATCACTTAGCACAAGGTTATAGTCCATCAGATTTAAGGAGGACACTTTGGAAAACGCGAGCCGTGATCCAATATGGGCCGAGCTCAGAAATAGGGGCTGTACTGTTGGCCTCCCAACGGCGAACATGAGATAGTTATACAAGTATGTAAGTAGATCGTGGAAAGATATAGGAGCAATAGAATGGTGGTGAAAGGAGACATTTTTCAAGCTTGACTGGGATTCACTTCGTGTTAGAGGATTAGAAAGATCAAAATTTATAAAGAACATGCAGGAGGCTTTTCTCCAGTAGCATGTGAAATCCAACTCAGGAAGGGGCCATTTTCTACCTGTTGTTTGAAAATGAGTCCAGCCAGTTCGTTGGTATTTCAGTAGAGGATTATTTCGTGAATAGTGATCACAATTCCTTAAAATTTAGAATACTCATGGACACAGCAGAGAGTAATCCGAAAGGAAGAGTGCTAATTTGGGGAAGACAAACTAGACCAAAATCCTGCAGGAGCTGCAGAATATAGATTGGAACCAGTTGTTTGAAAGGAAAGGAAATGTTTGAAGCGATATGTGGGAGGCATTTACGGAAAGGTTGATGAGAGTTCAGGAGAGGCATGTTCCTGTGAAAATGACGGATCGAATGGCAAAGTTAGGGAAACATGGATGAGAGGCAAAATTGTAAGATGAGCTAAGAGGAAAGGGGATGCGTACATAAGGGCACGGCGACTGAAAATACACAAAGCTTTGGCAGAATATCGGGATGCAGGACCAATGTGAAACGATGAAGCAAACGTCCTAAAAGGGGTCATGAGATATCGCTGGCAAACCAGGTGAAGGAAAACCCCAAATCGTTCTTTTTCATAAATAAGGAGCAAGAGAGAATCTAGAGAAAGCGTTGATCCATTCAAGGGCAAAGGAGAAAAGTTCTGCATGGAGTCAGAAAAAAAATGGTAAAATTCTTAACGAGCACTTTGAACCGGTATACATCAAGGAGAGGGACAAGACGGACGTTGAACTGAGGGCGAGATCTCTGAGTACTCTTATTCAAATCGGCATAAGGATGGAGGAAGCTTTCTTTTGTATTCCAAATGCTTTAACGTAGACAAGTCTACAGGTCCAGATGCGGTCTGCACAAGGAAGAGAATGAGGAAAGAGCTGGGGCTTTAAATGACAACTTTGTAGCATCGTTGGACACCGATGCGGTCCTGGAGGGCTGCAGATTGCCCCCTTGTTGAAGTACGAAGCGAATCCGACCGGTATTGTGTACCGAACATCAGTAGGGTGGTAGCTCCGCTTACTAATATACTAAAGAACAAGAGAGAATAGTCTAGATAAGATTGGACAGATGTCAATCACCTACATGTGTTACGAAATTAATATGAAAAGTATAATCTAAATTAATGATGGATGTGTTTCATAGTAATGGGAGTAAAATTCAGAAAAAAAAAGAAACCGTATTTTCATTACGATGGTTCATGTTTTTCTTAACAGGTGTTTTGAAGTTGCACGCTTGTCCTGTACATTTACGACAGTATGAATGCTGTTCTGAGCTGAAAGACTTCAAGCACCTGCGTTATGACGAGATAACTGTCCCAGAGTGTACCAGAATCATGAAAACATATAACATTTGTCTGTGATATACAAACCTGAATTTTGTTTGCTGTTTTTATGATAATTTAAATTTCATCAATCATTTTAAACTATGACCCAGGATACTAAAATCTGGTCAAGTTTGATTATGTTGTTTAACCAATATCGAATCAATAAGATGATGCGATGTTGGAGGAGATAAAATGTGTATCTTTTGAAAGTTATTCAGAGAGAGCAGCATCCATCGAACACAAGCGCCTGGAGATCTACCATCTCAATCTCCAAAAAGTTTAGAAACACTCTATCAAAGGTACCTTTTAATATGAAACAGACAGAGCATAGATCATAGAACATTACAGCGCCGTACAGGCCCTTCGGCCCTCGATGTTGCACCGACCTCTGGATCTAACTTTAAGCACAGCAAACCTAAGCTATCCCATTCTCGTCGATATGCCGATCCAATTCTCATTTAAATGTGCTTAAAGTTGGCGAGCCTACTACTGTTGCAGACAGTGCATTGCATGACCCTACAACTCCCTGTGTTAAGAAACTAACTCTGAAATTTACCCTATATCTATCACCCCTCAATTTAAAGCGGTGTCTCCTCGTGCTAACCATCTCTATCCAAGGTTAAAGGCTGTTTTTTGTCTCAAATCTACCTAACCCTCTGATTACCTTACATGCCTCATGCCGCCTCTCAACTTCATTTCTCAAACAAAAGCAGCCTCAATTCCCTCAGCCTTTCCTCGTAAAGCCCTCCTTCCAAACTAGGCAACATTATAGAAAATCGCGTCTTCACACCTTCCGAGGCTTCATTCCCTTCTTATAATTCGGTGATCAGACTGTACACAATACTCCAAATGTGGCCACACCAGAGATTTGCCCAGCTGAGGCATGATCTCATTGCTCCAAAACCCAATCCCTCTACCAATAAAAGCTAACACACCAAATGCCTTCTTAACAGCCTTGGTGGCAATTTGCAAGTATCTATATAACTGGTGTTTGGATTGATATCTCCACCTCGTTACAATGAGGGTTAACAGAGAATATGTTGGAAAACGACGACAATCTTTTCTTTACAGACTAGACATGGTTTATCTTTGGCGTAAAGGTCCTGTGAATCGTTTATCCTTTACTTACAAGAATTTTCGGTGAAGGATGCAAATTCTTTAATACTACTGGTGTCAGTCACTGCTCTGAGTCTTAGCAACTTGCAGAAGACATAGTAAAACGGAATTGCCAATGAAGTATTAACAAAACAATTACAGAAGAAATGACACAAAAGACAAAATGCAAGATATAACAGATGACAGCACGAGTGCAACATGATGCATTTAAAAGGGAGATTCAGTGTGTCCCCAACAAATAAACAAGCGGCAGGGACAGCCATGCCTCCTGCCACATAGAAGTCAAGGAAATTACAGGCTCAGAAAAGACAAGAAAGAACGGCAAAGAGAAACACCGAGAACTCATCATTGCAGACAGCTGGAAATATATGCAAAAGTAATGTAGCTTGAAATGAGAAAGGACACAACGTGCAAAGAACAGACATAAAACCTTTTACAAGATTCGAAGGTATTTTGCATGAAAATGGCAAAGACGTTTTGATGAAGGAGTATTATGACTATGATAAAACGAAAACATATAAGATCAGAGTAGTTGAAAAAACGTCGGTATCAGACAATATGTATATATTGTCCTTTGTGTTGGTGTAAACAGATGTGAAAGATAAATGATCTCACCTCGTCTCTTGGCAAAATTACTCGCCTTGTTCAAAATTCGCCAAAAGTCGTAAACAGCAAGGCAGAGATCAGAACGACTGTCCTTCACATTAACGCAGCATTTGATTTAATGTGGTATGAACCGTTTATATCAAAAGCAGAAATCGAATGAATGAAAGCTGCTAGCTGGACTCATACACAGCACAAACGAAGACGTTTGATGTTGTTAGTAATCACACAGTATAGTTCCATAAAATCATTGCAGAATTTCGCAGGGGACTTTCTTAAGACGTTTCATCAATGATCTTCCTGGAACCATAATTGAAGTAGCGGGTCTGTTTGTGGATAATTGCACGTTGCTCAGCACCTTAAGAAAACTCAGACGGTGATGCAGCACAGCGTCAGATGCAGCAAGTCGAGGACAGCACGTAGGCTTAGATTTAGATTTCAAGTAATATTATGCGCCATTCAAGTAGGTGGTAGCGATGATCCTTAAAAAGAGTGAATCCACGTGTCCCACTTAAATACCAACTTTGCATCTCAGTATCTTCATCCTTGAGATACCAGTAATTACATCAATGTTAGAATAATGAAAAAGGATTCTTGTTCAACAAGGTGTATGGAAGTTAACAACAGGTACAAGAGAAGTTAGATTTCAGGTCACAATCAGATTAGCCAAAAATCAGCCAAAATGAATCGCAACTGTGCAGAAAACACTTACATTGAGTGTCACGTAAGCTCGTTTCCATAACTTCCCCTTTTCTGTGTTCTATTACAGAAGAAATCAAAAACTGCCTTATTCCCGTTTCAGGCCACAAAAGCAGCATAAATAGGTATGAATTTTATCAAGATACTGTCTTCAGATTTGTCATATGATCTTAGTGAAAATACACATGCATTCCATTGACCAGACAGCTGTGAATATTAGTTAATATTAAGCATTAGGTTTCTAAAACCTATACGATTTCACTCGAGTTTCATATTTCATGTTGATGGAAGAAAGCCGGGATAATAGAACGCTGCACCAACAGACTACTTTCTGTAATAGTAATTCTTAATTCAATTGTAGAATGAGGTTATCACTCGCTATGCTACCGCTTATCGCCCATCTTTAATTTCCCAGATGGAAATTAGAGACAATCAACTTGGTGTGGGTGCGCAGTCACACGTAGATCGGACCAAGTAATGATCGCAATTTCCTTCCCTAAAGAACATCCATGAACCAGATGAGTTTTTAACTGACAATTGGCAATAAATTTTTAGTCATAGTAAGCGTATTAATTGCAGATATTTTTCTAACTGAGTTTAAATTCCATTACCTGGTGTGCTGAGATTCAAAATCCGAATTCTTGGAACATTACTTCTGTCGGTTAATAATCCAGCAACAATACCACGATGTCTCCTGCATCTGAATATTGAAGTTATCACGAGTAGCGCATTCGAATGTGTGCTGACACATTGACTATAAATATAACAAGAAATCAACTGAATGTTACAAAATATTTTTGCGTGGAATAGATTTGGACAAAAATGTGTTGTAAAATTCATAAATTGTGGTATGTGTGCTCTCGATCGTAAAACCATTGAAATTAAATGCTTGATGATGAATGAGTCAATTTAATTCACTTCTGGAACTTCCTTCCTATTTCTGTTTTGGAACCTCGACTGAAATAGCGACACAGATTCGCAGAGTGATACAACACAGAAACAGAGCCTTTGATCCAACTCATCTACGCTGGCAATACTCGCAAACTAACCTAGACCGACTTGGGTATATTTGGCCCTTGTGCCTCTAAACATTTCCTATTCATGAAACTGTCCAAATGTCTTTTGAAAATTTTACCTCTGCCTGCTTCTACCATTTCCTGTCCCAGGAAAATCTGTATGAAACAACCCTCTATATCAAAACTTTGACCCTCATGTCAGTACTTAGTATTTTTCCTGCCATCTTAGTATCTGCCTCCAAATGTTGATATTACCCATCGTACAGAAAGTACCTTTGCTAATCAACATATTTGTGCTGCTCATGATGTTATAAACTCTACAATGTCACCACTCATTCATCTACACAGCAGTAATCAAGAACCGCAAGCTGTCCAGCCTGTTGTAACTCAACATCCCAGTCCCAATAACATGCTGCTAGATATTTTTGAACCCTTTCCAAATAAGTAATACCCTTCTAATAACAGAGGACCATTCGTACAATAGTCAATACGCACTATACGTGAATTCGGTTGACTTAAATAATGTTTTGTGCTCTACTGGCTTTTTCAATCGTTGTGAGTTTTCTGCGAGTGGACAATGTGACTGTAAGGGTTTTGCAAAATATGAGCAAGCCAACGCTGACGGAATTGGCAGACAAGCTGGAGTTGCACTTACCTTCGTCTGTGCAAGATGCAGAGGCAAATACAGGAAAACTGCAATCATTAAGGTTGCTGGGAACCTCATCAGAAACTTTGGAAATGGCTAGAATTCATTTGCAGATGAGGCAGCTTGAACATGAAAAGGAACTGAACCAGTTGGGAGTATGGATAAAGGCAAAGGACAGAGAATATTGAACAACTGCTCTAATAGAACAAAGAGAGAAGGACCAAATATCTTTTGGACAACAGGAAGAGAAGGGAAATAAGAACCTCACGAAGAAAACGAAAAATGAGAGAGAGGAAAGGGAAAAAGAGAAAGAGAGGGACAAGGAAGAAAGATAAAAGTCACACAACACCAGGTTATAGTCAATCAGGTTTAATTGCAAGCACACTAGCTTTCGGAGCGACGCTCCTTCAGGTGACAGTGGAGGGCTCGATCGTAACACTGAATTTATAGCAAAAATTTGCAGTGTGAAATAATTGAAATTATACATTGAAAAATTGATTGTCAAGCCTTCCATCTCTCGGGTTAGTTGCTAACAATCGTTATAGCTAGATAATATGCTGAAGGTGTTAGTCCCCCGTGTTCTCTGTCTATGCCTGATATCAGATTGATTCTAATCTAATAATTGAGATAACAGTGTTTTACATAAATTCCTGCAGTTTTTGAGCTCAGAGTTCTCCATGAATGTATGCAGTTTTTGAGCAAAATGCAATGTAACTCTGCAATACAATTCACCACACAAAATATATGTGTGCATGTGTCCGTGTGCGTCTGTCTGTCTGGGGTGGGGGTTGTGTGTGTGTGTGTGTGTGTGTGTGTGTGTGTGTACGTGCGTGTAGTGGGTGCAGAGAGTCTTAAGTCTGCGAGGGTGTGCATGTGTCAGCGTGGGAGTACGTGTATCTATAAGGGTGTGTGGCGGTGTCTGTGTGCGCATCTGTGTGTACCTGTGTCCGTGTGTATGTGAGAGAGTGGGTGTGTGTGTGTGTGTGTGTGTGTGTGTGTGTAGGAATATCTATGTGTGTGTGTGTGCAGTGCAATGCTGATCACCTGTAATGTGACATGAACCCAAGGTCCCGGTTGAGGCCCTCCCTATGGGTACCGAACTTAGCTATCAGCCTCTGCTTGGCCACTTTGCTCTGCTGCCTATCCCGAAGTCCACCTTGGAGGATTGTCACCCGAAGGTCCGAGGCTGAATGCCCTGACCCACTGAAGTGTTCCCCAACTGGGAGGGAGCCCTCCTGTCTGTTCATTGTTGTGCAGTGCCCATTCATCCATTGTCGTAGCATTTGCTCGGTTTCCCCCATGTACCATGCCTCTGGTCATCCTTGCCTGCAAAGTATAAAATAGACAACGTTGGCTGAGTCACATGAGTACCTGCCATGTACAAGGTGGGAGGTGTTCCCAGGCGTAATAGTGGTATCTATGTCCACAATCTGACACGTCTTGCACCTGTCCACCGTGACAAGGTTGTATGGAGTTGTCCTGAGAGCCGGGCAGTTTGCTACGAACAATGATCTGTTTGAGGTTTGGCAGTTCTTTAAAGGCAAGTCGTGGAGATGTGGGGAAGGTGTTGGTGAGCTGCTCATCCTCATTGATAATCTGTTGCAGGTCACGAAGAACATGGCGTAAGTTTTCAGCCTCTGGGAAGTACTGAACAACGAAGGGTACCCTGTCTGTTGCAGCACATGTCTGTCTCCTGAGGAGGTCATTACGGTTCCTTGCTGTGGCACGTTGGAACTGGCGGGCGATGAGTTGAGCATTGTACCCCGTTCTTGTGAGGACATCTTTGAGTACTTCCAGGTGTCCGTCACATTCCTCCTCATCTGAGCAGATCCGGTGTAGGTGTAGGGCTTGTCCATAGGGAATGGCTGTTTTAATATGTTTTGCGTGGAAGCTGGAGAAGTGTAGCATGGTGAGGTTGTTTGTGGGTTTGCGGTAGAGCGTGGTGCTGAGGTGTCCGTCCTTGATGGAGACGCACGTGTCCAAGAATGAGACAGACAGTCGAGATTATTCCATGGTGAGTTTGATGGTGGGATGAAATTTGTTGATGTCACTGTGTAGTTTTATCAGTGACTCCTCGCCATGAGTCCAGAGGAAGAAAATGTCATCAATATACCTGGTGTACAATGTTAGTTGGCGATCCTGCAGTAAGAAGAAATCTTGTTCGAACCTGTGCATAAAAAATGTTGGCATATTGGGGTGCAAACGTGGTCCCCATGGCTGTTCCATGTGTCTGGATGAAGAATTGGTTGTCAAAGGTGAAGGCCTTATGATCGAGGATAACGCGGATGTGTTGCAAAATGGTGTTTGGAGATTGCCAGTTGTTGGTGTTGAGTACTGAGGCTGTTGCCGCGATGCCATCCTTGTTGGGGATGCTGATGTAGAGTGCGGAAACGTCCATTGTGACGAGGAATGTTCCTGGTTCGACTGGTCCGTGTGTGCTCAGTTTCTGGAAGAATTCTGTAAGAAGCTGGAGATCCCCTGTACAATAGGTTTTAAGATGCCTTCCACATAGGCAGAGAGATTCTCACATAAGGTTCCATTGCCCAACACCACGGGGCGCCCTGGTGTGTTGGTTTTGTGTACCTTTGGAAGGCATTAGAAGTTCCTCTCCCGAGAAATACGTGGGATGAGGGCGCGTAGGAACTCTGAAGGGCTGGATCCAAAGTTCTGATCAGTGTCTTTAATTCTCGGGTGTGTTCTTTCGTAGGATGAGCTGGTAGTTGCCTGTCGTGTTCCTGGTTATTCAGTTGTTAGTACACCTCCTTGTAGTAATCTGTTTTATTCTGAATGACAATGGCTCTTCCTTTATCTGCTGGTTTGATGACAGTGTTTCGATTGGTTTTGAGAGCCTGGATGGCATTGCGTTGTGTACAGATTATGTTTTGCTCTACCTTGTGGGTACGGCTGATGAATCCGGCATTTATATATTTCCTGACAGTTTGAACATACAGGTCCAGCCCAGGGCAGCGGCCCTCCGGTGGGGTCCATGTTGACACATTCTTTGGTCGCTCCTCTACAGATCCCTGTGATGACTGTTCTCGTTCATCAGTGGGCTCAGTGGGATCACTGCCAGCACCTTGAAAGTATTCGTGGAGTCTCATTCGTCTGATGAACTCCTCTGTGTCTGCTGCCAGAGCCAACGGGTCCATTTTGGTGATGTTGCAGAAGTTGAGACCCCTACTCAGGACTTCAATCTCTTCCGGTCGAAGGGTGTGGTCGGATAAGTTGACAATAGACTTCCCCGCAGTGATAATGTTGTCTACTGTGGTTCCAGGGCAGGTTTTGCTATTACTGGTAAGAATGCCAAGCTTCTCCATTTTTTTTGTTCTTGACGTGCATGTACGTGGTGTAGTTTTATCGCCTTGTCTGTTTGGCAATGTTGCCTAATTGTACTGATTTATCCTGTGTGCAGGCTATGAGTGTGGACTCCATCTGAATTTCAAGGTTGTGGCGCCTGCTGCAGAGTTGGTGCACGAGATGATTGAGAAGTTTACAAGAGGTGCGGTGGCAAAGTCTCTCTGCGTAGTCTGTGTTGGAGTACGATCTAAGTGGGAATGTTATCCATAATCCTTTCGGGATTTTTCCTGCTTGCCTGCATTCCCGTAGAAACTTGATGCCTGTGTCAATATGTGCAAACTTCTTGGAGATCCTCTCCACTTTAAGCCTGTGGTTAGTGTTGTCGATGGTAGTCATGATTTGAAGATGCCGGTGTTGGACTGGGGTGTACAAAGTTAAAAATTACACAACACCAGGCTATACTCCAACAGGTTTACTTGGAAACGCACTAGCTTTCGGTGCGAAGCTCCTTCATCAGGTGATAGTGGAGGGCTCGATTGTATCACAGAATTTATACCAAAAATATGCAGTGTGATATAACTGAAATTATACATTGAAAAATTGATTGTCTGTTAAACCTTTCATTTGTTAGAACACAGTGATAGTTTCAGTTCTTTCATGAGTAAATCACAAATCCCTTCTTTTTGTGTATTTAGGTAAAGAAACTGTCATTTACTTTTTTTGTAATGGTAATTTCCTCTCTCAAGTCTATTTGCTGCAGTGGGATTTCAGTAATACCCCGCCCTGTACTGTTGCTTTCTGCTTGTATTCAACCACAGCCCCATGCTATTCCAATATTTCAAACTTTCTCTTGGATTTTGGAGATTGCCTTTCACCTGAGCGCTGTTTCTCCTCATCTATATACTCTGCTTCATCCTGGTCATATGATTGACTCGGACAATGACTACAGAACGAGACCAGTGGACCGCATCCAAACACAATATCTCACTCCTCCATGAAATCTGGTAGCAGCGTTCACTTTATCAAAACCACTTCTCATGACACAGTTCTTTGATCCTGAAATTTTCCTGCACTCTGGTGATATCACTCTGTATCTCTCCATTTGATATCCTTCACTGTATGAGTCTAATTACTGCCTCTATCTGCAACTCTGGCTGTGAAGAGTTTTGACATCTTGAGCCAAAGAATTCTCCACTCCAGAGAGATACAGCAGCCCAGGCCAGGATATAATTTTCTGGATCTCTCTAGGACGCAGTTTCATTCTATGTATGTAAACCCCACTGCATCAGTTTAATGTCTGAGCCTGGCTCTTTCTCTGTCTTGCGCAGATAGTCAGAGCGATCGTGTGTCGTCCATGAACACATTGACGACGGTTCATTAGCCAGATAAAGATGAATTCCGAGATCTTGATCCTTTAATAAATCCTGCAGCCGGAAAGATCACTCACAGTAAATAGCACAGAGGCTAGTTAGTGGTCTTTAATTCAGAACCTGAGGATATGATGTCGATATCATGCTGGGCAAGGAACAGGAGAAAAATCCCGCGCTTCCTTATCACCATCTTATCTGTAAGTTCCTCTGGTCCATAGAACACTTCCTATCTCAGCCATTTTCTCTAATTCCTAACAATGCCTAAATCTTTGTAACATTCTCCAGTAGACACTACCTTCCCTCTCTCTGTATGCCCCTACAGCCGTGCATATCCCTGTAAGCTTCTCCTGCAAGTATACCTCTCCATGTCTGTTTATTTAACTTCAATCCCTACAGTCGTTCATATATGAGTAATCTTCTCCAGTCCCAGAATCCCCCTTATTTAAGAACAAAAAATCTTCTGTCCCTTTAACTATCCCTTCCACTCGGGACCTGAAAATACCTCCCTGTTTTTGTAACTGTCTCAAGTTCCTGCTATCTTCATGATCCGTGTAACCTTCCCAGTCATGACAAAAAAAAACTCCCTACTTTATTAACCTCATTGGCTCTGTATATCATGCACAGTTATCCTGCTTCTCATAATTTTGTTTCTACAATGCTACTGATGACAATAAACTCCTCGTGTCTCTAAAACACACTCAATAGTTGGAAATTCTACTTTTCCCTACTATTCTCCCTATTCATGTAATCAACTACAGCCACTATAAACCTTTCTGCCTTTAATTTCCTCCAGGTACTGTTTATTTCCATTACGCACATGAGTTCCCATAATCCTCCCTGTGATTGTAACTATATCCCATCCTCTCCTACCTCCTCTTCCAAGTAAAGTACTCACATTCCTAAACTAGGCGTATATCTATCACCTGTTCCAGCTTCCACAGCCTTGTCCATCTCTATGAGACGCTCTCCCCCCCCCACATACCCTGCCGAGTTGCTTCATTCCTCTGTATCATTGAATGACACCAGTTACTACAATAACAGTGTATGGGGTGAAATCCAGATCAATGTATTGAGTGAGATTATCAGATGTGATCGCATTGAACGTGTGCTTGTCTCGTGTGGTCAAAATGCCGGCACCTGGCCCGCTTTCTCGTGCTTCTCTATAAAGTTCCTATCTCTATCGCCTCCTTCAGTCCCACAACCCTCCCTATCTAACTAACCTCCTCAGTCCTCCAAGCTCTTCCGACCTCAATAAACTCCTTCAGTCCTCCCCACTTTCTGTACGTCTGTACCCTCTTTCAGTCTCCCTCCCTATCTGTGTAATCTCCTTCAGTACCTATAACCCTCCCTATCTCCATAACTTCCTTCAGTCCCAATGTTACTCCATATTTCTGTAACTTCATTCAATCCTCAAGAAGGTCCCGATATCTATTACTTCCTTCATACCCCACGTCCCTCCCTATCTCCATGGCCTCCTTCAGTCGAAATGATTCTTCCTAGCTGTGTAACATCAATCAGTCCACACGACCCTCCCTCTGTCAATAAATCCCTCAGTGCCCACGATCCTCCCTGTCTCAATAACCTCCTTCAGTGCCCAAAATCCTCCCTATCTGTCTAACCTGCTTCAGTGCTCACGACCCTCCATACCTCCATAAACTCCTTCAGTCTCCACGATCTTCCCTAACAGCATACACTCCTTTAGTCCTCACAACTCTTCTAACCAGCATATCCTCCTTCAGTCCCCACAGCCATCCCAATCTGTGAAACATCTCCAGTCCTCACAACAACCCCTATCTGTGTAACCTTTTCCAGTTCCACAACCGCTCCTGTCTGTGTAATCACCTGTCGTCCCCACATCCTCCCTATCTCCTTAATATTCTTCACTCTTCGCACCACTCCCTAGCTGTGTAACTTACTCAAGCTCTGGAAGTGCTCCATGTAACACCCTCCTTCAAATCCTAGAAGACTTTATTTACATCAACCCAGCTTGAATACCTCCAACTATTCAGACGTTTGTAAATTACTTGAGTAAATAAGCCCTTCCGACCTCTGTAATTTAACATCCTCCATTGCCGAAAGACCTCTTTATCTTTGTATGCTCGTTCAATCGTTGAAATTAGTCCTTTCTTTGCAATATCATCCTGTACCTTGAAACCTCCTGATTGCTGAAACCTCTTCAGGCACTGCATTTTCTCTACTTCTCTTACTTCCCCTGCTCTTAGAAATCTCGGTCTCCATATATTCCCCCGATGCCTCTGCAGCCCTCCATATCTCTTAATCCCACCGGTCTCCAATCTATCCTTCATCTTCAAACTTTTCCGATCCCTTCAGCACCCTCATTTACTGTAAAAGACGCCAGCCCCAATATCACTTCTCATTTGTCAGGCCTAATCCAGTCCCTACAATGTATGTCAGATTCTGAAACACACTTTCTCTCATCTCCAAGTCGCTACAAGTCTCTCTGTAGTCCATAAATTTCTCCTATACCATAACCATCCGTATCTCTCCTAACTGTTCGGGACCCATTCAGCTTCCAGTACCTTCATACACTAACGCCTGTAACAATTATTCTGTGCATCTTGCGACTGTGCACAAAACCTTCCCTGTCTGTGTAAACTGTTCTAAACCATCCACTTGCTCCATGAACACCTGCAGCCCTAAAGTCCTCCCTTTCTGTGTGACCTCTTTCAGACCTGACAACTTTTCCAGGCTTTGGAGCCCTTACAACCTTCCCTATTTGGGAATCCACTTTAGTCCCGGCAGTATCGCTGATCTATAGCACTCGCTCCAATCCTTGTGACTCTCCAGTTTGTACTACACTCACTTTTAATATCAGCTCATTCAGTCTCTCTATCCATTTACTTAACTCCATATTCTTCTCCAGCTCTTTCACCCTAATCTATGAAGTTTCACTCTCCCCTTCGACCTTCCCTACCGAATGTAGCTACTCCGTTTTGCGTGAAACTGTCTGTGTATGTAACTGTCTGTGGTCTGGAAAAGCTGCCGCACTCCACAACCTTCCTGTCTATGTAAGCTCCGGAACATACAAACGTTTAGATTAGACTTACAGTGTGGAAACAGGCCCTTCGGCCCAACAAGTCCACACCGACCCGCCGAAGCGCAACCCACCCATACCCCTACATTTACCCCTTACCTAACACTACGGGCAATTTAGCTTGGTCAATTCACCTGACCCGCACATCTTTGGACTGTGGGAGGAAACCGGAGCACCCGGAGGAAACCCACGCAGACACGGGGAGAACGTGCAAACTCCACACAGTCAGTCGCCTGAGTCGGGAATTGAACCCGGGTCTACAGGCGCTGTGAGGCAGCAGTGCTAACCACTGTGCCACCGTGCCGCCCACGTTCTTATACATGTGAACCTCTTCAGTCATTACACCTCTCCATATCTCTGTTAGTTCCTCCAGTCTTGTTTTGAAAACACTCTGCTCTCTGTGTGCCCCTCTCTGCCAGCCTCTCCCTCCACCCATCCCTATACCTGGAATCTAATCCAACCTGCTCTATCTCTGTAATTTCTTCCAATTCCTCAAACCATTTCTCCCACTAACATTCTTTACTGCTTATAACCATCCATAACTCTGTAACATCCTCGTGTCCCTGAACGCCGCCACAGCCCTGTAACCTCGATGCATCCCTTAAAACTCCACAATTTTGCGACGAGCCAGATGGAACGACAACATTAACTGAGGTGAACTTATATGAGCAAACTGTCATTATGCAGGTGGGGCTGCAGGTGGCCATGGCTGGGAAGTGAATATTAGAGGCTTGTCAGGATTTAAGAATGGTAGGTAAAAAGCCAAAGAAGGACCGGTATTGTTCTGAAGGAACAATTAATGAGACAGCCACGTCGATACGAAAATCAAAACTCGGTTTGTATTTGGATGGAGATGAGAAACAGCAAGGGGGAGTAACTGTCAGCAGGAAATCATTTATAACTACCAGCCAGTGATGTTAATGCAAAAATGGCTACAGTCAGGAAATTGCATGCATTTACAACAAAGGCAATACAGTAACCGTGTGTGACAGTAGTCTACATCCCCACTACATGACTAGTGGGTATCGGTTCTGCAATGGATGCAGTCCTAGATTACACACGTGATGGATTTCTATAATAGCGTATCAGGAGAGGCATCAAAGAGGTAGCAAGAGCCTAATCTCGATCAAATGGTGTGAAACGAAAAATATCTAATAATCTTATTCTAAAGCAGCTTAATGAGCAGAGAACCATGGTGTTATATCATGTTTCATTGAGTTTAATTCTGATTAATAAAACATTTAGCTCGTTGAACATTTCCAGCATTCAGTGAAATCATGGCTGATCCGATAATACCCAACTCTACCTTCCTATCTTTCCCAAGTAAACCTTGTATCGCTGATGAATTAAATTCTGACAATCTCTGATCCAAATATACTTCATGAACCAGCCTCGACAGCCCTCTGTAGTGAGGGATTCTGCAGATTCATCGTCCTCCGACTGAAGAAGATCCTGCTCAAATCCATCGTGATTAAGTGAGCCCTCGCTGGGAGTTTATGCCTCCGGGTTACAGGTTCTTGCAAAAGGGAAACCAAAGGAAGTGACAAAGGTAATTATTGTAGACGACAAGAAAATCGGTGGAGTCGTGTATAACGAAGAAGGATATCAAATGTTGCAGGAGCATATCGATCAGCTGAAATGATGGAAGGAGAAATGGCAAATGGAGTTTACCTTGACATGTACGAAATGACGCAGTTTGTGCGGTATAATGCAAGAAAGTTAGAATACTGATGGCCAATGATATGCAGAGGGATCTTGGGCACTTCCATAGTTGCCTGAAAGTGGCGATACAGGTGGGAAAGGTGGGGAAGAAAGCAAACAGCATGTTTGTCCTCATCTGTCGCAGGACTGAGTATACAGGTTTGCATTTCATGTTGAAGAGCATTTGTGAAGATTTTAAGAACACATTGCCAACATATTGCCTGTATTAGATATTTTAAGAATCTGTTAGCGAGAGCAAGAGATTGAAAAAAATTTGGATTGTTTTGCAAAATGTCACAGTCTAAGGGGCGAAAGAGTCCAAATATGTGAAATTAGGGGAGGGAAGGACAGTGTGGATCGCCGTAATTTCTTTCCCCCTGCATTAGTAACAAATGCAAAGGCACATAAGGTCAAGTGGAAATTTGAAAAGTTTAGATGAGATATGCGAAGCAACTATTTTTCACAGAAAGTGTGGACAGTGCGAAGGGGGGAAGTAGAAGCAGACACATGAGCAAATACTTTAAGTGGCATTTAGAGTGACATGTGAACAGGCGGAGTATATTCGGGTATGGATCATGTGCAAGCAGATGGGATGAGTTTAGAATAGCATCATGGTCAGCACAGTCATCTTGGGCCGAAGGGCCTGTTGCTATGCTGTACTGTTTTATTTTCCAACTCCGCAGCATCAAAAGTGCCAAAACCCCTCAGAATATTGGTTGCTTCATTCAATTTCTCTGTTATTCTTCAAAACTCCAATGAGGTCAAGCTCAATCAATCCACCTCTTTAATTGGAAAATACTTCTATTTCCAAAATCAGCTGAGCCGATCTTCGCTGGTGTGCCTCCAATGCAAGTATCTCTTTTCTTTGGGCAACCGTACTGTTCATAATTTTGGAGATGTGGTCTGACTCTCCCTTTGCATAGTTTTCCATGACCTTCCTACTTTAGACTTCCTATTTTGTAATAAATACCATCATTTGATTTGTCTTCTCTATTACCTGCTGCAACTGCAATGTACCTTTTTTAAAAAAAAAGATAGACAGGATTTCCAATTCTCTTTGTGCAGTCAGTCTGAAACCAACCAGCATTAGCCTGACAGTAGGACACGAACATGCTGCACAAAGGTTAAAGATATGGTGATAAATAACAACTGAACTTATAGAAACAATAGGAGATGCCTTTTATAAAAGATCATTTGTTTTTGAGCCAATTGGATTTTATTTGCTGGTGTGAACATACATGGCAGAATATATAAGAGTGGGGGATGTGTGTGGTGGTCGGAGGATATGGTTTGTTTCATTTTCAGAAACATTCAATTCAGACTAATGAATACTTCGGGAGAGAATAGGGCCTATTAAAGATCAATGAGATCGCCCACGTGTGGAAGCAGAGGAGATGGGTGAGATATTTTTCAAGCAAACAAAAATCCTGTCAATACTTTCTGTAGAGAATGACATGGAAACTCGGAAACTTTGAAAAATAAATAGTGATTCCTGGAAAGAATCCACAATGCACAAGAGAAGGTCTTGGAATCTTAAAATGGATAAAGGTGGACCGATCCTCAGGAACTAATCAGATGGATGCCAGCATGTTGTGGGAAGTTAGGCAAGATATTGCGTGGCACTGAGCAGGGATATTTATACTATCGACAGACACGTTGAGATGCTGGAAGACTGAGGGCTGCAGTGAAGAGACAAGAAACAACAGACCAGTGATGGCAAGTTTTTGAAGGTGATTCGGAGAGAAGGTACGACGTAAATTTGGAAAGGCAAGGGCTGATGAGAGATAGTCAGCATGGCTTCGTGAGCGCAAATTTGCGTTTCACTCATCTTATTGACTCCTTGATGTGGCAGTTAAGAAGTGGATGAAGGCAGAGCAGTAAAGGTGATCTACATGGACACCAGTAAAGCGTTTGACAAGGTTCGAAGGGATGTTGAACATCTAGTCAAGACGAAGAAAGAAGCTTACTTTAGGTCGAGGAAGCAATGAACAGACAGCGCTCCAGAGGATTACATAGGGCTGCATGATGGCTCAGTGGTTTGCACTGAGGCCTCATAATTCTTCCCATCTTACCCATCTCCTCTGGTTCGACACGTGGACGACCTCATTGATCTTTAATAGGCCCTATTCACTCCCGAGTTACTCTTCAGCCATAATTGAAACTTGTCTAAAAGCTTCTGAAAATGATAACTTTCGATTCAATTCCAGGATCATTTCCAGCCTCGATCGGAGTTGCACATTCTCTGTGTGTCTGTATGGGTTTCCTCTGGGTGCTATGGTTTCTGGCCACAGTCCAAGGAGGTGTAGGTTAGTTAAATCAACCATGCTAAGTTAGCCATAGCGTTCAGAGATGTGTAGATTGGGTGAATTAGTCAGGGGAAATGTACAGTAATCGGGGGGGGCGGTGGGGGTGGTTGGGTGGAATGGGTCTATGTAGAATACACTTTGGAAGGTTGGTGTGGAGTTTTTGGGCCAAATGCCCTGATTCCACACTGTCAGGATTCTATGATGGTAGCATGGAAGGAATTGAAGAATGGATTAAAGACACATGAGAAAGCTTTTGTGGGCCAGGTTAAGGAAAACCGTAAAGCATTCTACGCTTTTGTGAGGAACAAGAGGATGGCTAGTGCGAGTGAAGTCCGATCATGGATAATGGAGGATGCCTGTGCCTGGCGTCAGTGGAGGTAGGGGAAATCGTTAATCAATACTTTGGCTCAGTATTCAATACTGAAAGGGACGTTGTCATTTGTGAGGATAGCATTCAACCTGTTGATATATGTGAACAGGTTGACGTTAAGGAGGATGATGTGCTGAAAGATTTGAGAAAGATAAGGATCGGTAAGTCACCGGGCCAAGCGATATATACTCAACGTTTCTACGCAGACTCCACAAAGTACAGGGGCATGAGATACATGATATTTGGCTGTCTGGATACAGAATTGGCTGGCCCATAGAAGACAGAGGTTGGTAGCAGATGGAAAGTATTCAGCCTGGAGCATAGTGACCAGTGGTGTTACACAGCGTTCGGTACTGGCACCTTTGCTGTCTGTGATTTTGATAAATGACTTGGATGTGGATGTGGAAGAGTGGGTTAGTAAGTTTGGCGATGACACGGGGGTTGGTGGAATACTGGATAGTGTGGAGGGCTGTTGTAGGTTGCAACACAACATTCGTAGGATGCAGAGCTGGCTTGAGAATTGTCAGGTGGAGTTCAATCTGGTAAAGTGTGAAGTGATTCATTTTGGAAGGTCGAATTTGAATGCAGAATACAAAGTTAAAGATAGGATTCCTGACAGTGTGGAGGAAGAGACGGATCTTCGTGTCTACGTCAATAGATCTCTCAAAGTTGCCACCCAAGTTGATTGGGTTGTTAAAAAGGCGTATCGTGTTTTGGCTTTCATTAGCAGGGGAATTGATTTTATGAGACGTGGGTTTATGCTGCAACTCAATGGAGCCCTGGTTAGACCACACTTGGAATATTGTGTTCGGTTCTGGGTGCCCCCCCCCCCTCATTAAAAGAAGGATGTGGAAGCTTTAGAGTGGGTACAGTGGAGATTTACCAGGATGCTGCCTAGACTGATGGCATTTCTTATGAAACAAGGTTGAGGGAGCTAAGTCTATTCTCATTGGAGCGAAGAATGGTGAGCGGACACTTGATAGATAATGAGAAAAACAGATATATAGTGGATAGTCAGCGACACTTTTCCCATGGCAGAAATTGCTATCACGAGGGGACATACATTTAAGGTGATAGGATGCAAGTTAAGGGAGGGGGTGAGGTTCACAATCTGGTTCTTACACAGAGTGGAAGGTAGGTGGAATACACTGCCAGTGGTGTTAGTAGATGAAGATGGATTAGGGATATTTAATAGACTCTTGGATTGGTACATGGGTGACAGTAACATGAAGAGTATGTCTGTTACTTTGATCTTAGACTATGACAAAAGATTGGCATGTCATGAATGGCCAAAGGACCTTATTCAGCACTGTTCTATGTTCTGTGATCTAGATTCCATATGTTAGACTGCATAATCGGTTCGTATCAATGTAAAGTTATTCAGCATGCAGAAGGAGATAGTGAATGGTATATAAATTTGGCTTGAAGGTAGGAGAAAGTGGGTGATTGGAGACATTTTAGTTTTCTGACTGGAGGCATGTGACGGTGCATTCTTATTTATTATTTGAATGAATAATTTGGATGGAAATATTGGTTCCTAGTAAGTTAGTATTGGTGTTGACTTTGAAATTGGCAAAATAATGGACAACAAAGCAGATTATCTTTGATATAACAGGCTTAACGGTGTCATGGGTTGAAGAATAGTAGATTGAAAGGTAACAGAGGGCTGAAGATTAGTAGATGGCGTTTAATTAGAGAAGTGCAAAGTGTTCCATTTTGGTAAAACAAAAGAGGGTGGAACTTGCACAGGTAATGTACAAGCCCTGGGGAGTGTTGTCAATCAAAGACCTAGGGATACAGGTACACAGTTCTTCGAAAATTGTTTCACACGTGTACAGACTGCAGATGCAACAATTTGGGACACTTACCTTCATTGCTCAGAGCACAGAGAATAGGAGTTGAGATGTCATATTGCGGTTGTACACGATGTTGGTGAGGCAACCATAAAGGTATTGTTGATCAGCGGGAAAAAACTCATTTGGTTCACTTACGCCCTTTAGGGAGGGGCATCTGATATTCTTACCAGGTTTTGCCAACATGTGACTCTAGACCCACAGCTTTGTGGCTGACTGTGAGACGCCCTCTGATGATTAGCAGTGGGGCAAAGAATGCTGTTCCAATTAGTGATTCCACATCCCATGAATGAATAAACAAAGGTACATACTTCCCTCCCTACCTCTGTAAATACCTCCAGCTGCAGAAACTCGCACTGTCTTTATAACATTGTTCAGGCCCTGGCCACTCTCTGTAAAGCTCTTAGCACCTCCACCACCTTCAACTCTCACTGGTCCGATTGTGTTATTCAACACTGAAAATGATTCCCACTCTCACTGCTCTCGTCCTACTAGGAGATCGTATGAAAGCGCTTGAAGACTAATTTCTGAGACACTCTCTCTGTTCAGATTTGTTCGTACTTTTGGGGATCTTCTAATGTTACATAATCCAAATGGGCTTGACTGAGGGGCGGGCGAGATTTCCTTGTTGAGGTTTCATATATTTCAATGGAGTTTCCTTTTGCTGAATTCCTACAAATGTATCCCACCGTTTATTGCAAACATGCATTTCAGTGCGTTTACCGTGTTTACCTTGGTTAGTTCTCCTCTCAAACTCATGTAATTTGATATTTTTGATTCTAGTTGTAGATTGTCCTCTTCTGTGATTCAAGTTGAAACTTAATATTCATTTAAACTGCACTTTATCGCAAATACCGAGAGGATCTCTCCATGTGGCATTATTCATTCACTCAGCTTCAAAACACAACGTCGGAATTGAGATAGTTGCACCCGTAGCCAATTGTGCAATGTGGTATTCAAAGAAAAACTGACAGGAACATTCTCGGAACTGCTCTTCAAATATCACTCTTGCCAATATGATTGTCATAAATGATACGAATATTAAAGTTTCCTGAAATGATAACAATGTCTTTGAAAATTCCAATTAATTCCTGTTTCAAGCCATGATGAGCAACCAAATGCTGCTCGGTGGCCAGAAATAGTTTGCTGCTTGAGTGCCTGGCATTTAGTAGCCAGACTTTACATTCATACTCACTCAACTTCACGATCTGAGGACAAACGCTTTCTGTGTTATGCATTTATTAACCATTACTGTCAGGGTTAAACATCCCATTCTGTCTGAGTCTCAGCGAAGTTTGTCCTGTTCCTAGTTTGTTCACTCTGTAACTACGTCTCTCTGGTATCATATCTCATTTTTCTCTCTGCCACAAATCCATCTACATTATGGAAGAGACTTTGCCCATTCCAAAAATAAAACATACCTTACTTTTTCCCAAAATTTCCTGAAACGAACCTATTTGCTGATGTGCAATTTTAGGTAAACTCTGTTCCTTCCTATTCCTTTCTGCTTGTCTACAGCCACCTCCCTATGCTGTTCTGATGCTTCATCTTGCCTCTTTCGACTTGGAAACCTCCATTCCAAACGGCATCCTCTCTGTCAGTTCAAAGTCCTGTCCTTAAACCTACAAATATGATTGGCCAGGACGTTGATCCCAGCACGGTTTCAGTGGGGCCATCCTAATGGACATTTTGTTAAAATCACGTATCGGCTGTGGGTGACACTTGTTGTCCAACATTTATAACCCAGACCTAGCTGCCTTTGAACTGAATGGCTTGCGAGGTAATTGCAGAGAACAATTGCGAGGTAAACATTTTGCTGTGGGTATGACTTGTAGATCACATGAAGGTGGCAAATGGCCATCTCTAAAGGACAAATGTTTGGATTTTTTCATGCATTCACAATGGGCTATATTTATTTGTGAATTGTTAATTAATATTTTTAAAATTACTGATTTCAAATTCCACCATCCTCAGTATCATGCACGACTGCATTATAGGTAAGATGTGGAAGCTTTGGAAACGATTCAGAGGGGATTTAATGCCATGTTGTATGGTATGGAGGGATGGTCTTATGAGGAAAGGTCGAGGGACCTGAAGCCGTTTTCAGTGCAGATAAGAAAGTTGAGAGGCGACACATTTGAGGCAGATAATATTCAGATGATGAGATAGGGTGGAGAGTACGATCCTTTTTCTTCGCATGATGGTGGCTAGCACGAGGGGGCATAACTTTAAAGTGAGTGGTGATAGACTTAGGACAGATGTCAGAGATAGTTACTTTCCTCAGAGTAGTAAGAGTGTGCCTGCAACATTGGTGTACTCGTCAACTTTAAGTGCATTGAACTGGTAATTGGATAGACAAATGGACGACAAAGGAATAGCTGAGGTTATATAGGCTTCATATTGGTTTCACAGGGCTGTGCAACATCGAGGGCAGAATAGTGTGTACTGTTCCTTAATGTTCTATGTTCGATATTCTAATTCCGTCAACAATCTCCTTGTCCCAGTTACAACTTGAACATGGGGACCAGTTATATCCCTCTCCATAACTATTTAAAAAATATTAGAAGAATGGTCACGGTTCCCAAAGTGTTCCCCACCTTCACCTCCGTCACCTGACCAGCTCCATTTCAGAAAAGTGGTTCGAGTTTTACCCCTTTCCGTCTCGGACCCTCTATACTCTGTTTGAGGAAATTTTCCTGAAAATACTTAACATACTACATCCCAGCTTAGCTCTGAATGTTATGTCAGTCCTGTCTATGTTCGGAAAATTGAAACCCGTACAATGTTAACCCTATTATTCCTGCAAGTCTCCCCGATCTCGCTGCATACTTTTGGTCATCTAATTCCCATTGACAATTTGCTGGCCTATAGTACAACCACAATAAGATCACCATCCCCTGCTTTTTTTCTTAGTTCAACCCAGAAAGCTTAACTGGATGATTCTTCAGTTGTTTTATTAAAGAATACTGCTATGATACTCGCCTGAATAATTCTACCTGAAACGGCGATTCTCTTGCTCCTCAGATGCATCTAGACTCTGCTGTGTCTTTTCCATAGCCACACTTTACCAACTCTGAATGCTATCTGAATTGTCTACTAGGTACGTTTCGTTGTTCACACACACTCGCTGTTTATCTTTTATGACCCCATGTTGTCTCAGGCACATATTCCCCTCAGATCTTGAAACATAACTGGTCTCTCAATGTCTTGCAGATATGAAAATGCCCGATCAGTATTTACAGTATGTATGCTTCCATTTATAACCGAGAGAAGCATGTTAATGTTCCGATCAATGTCTGAAATCATTCCCATTGCAAGACAGTTTGAATGTTTATACAAAACTGATTTACCAGTTCCAGCATTCATTCACTCAGTCACCCTTTCCTGTCCCATCGAGAATGTGTACATTTTAGTCATTATCTTGAATTGTACTGAAAGCCGTTGTCTAGAGCTGTTTGTTCAGTGATTATAATTAATGTCAGTCTCCGTGGATAATAAATATGTCGTTGGAGAGTTTGCCTCTTCTATTAATTAAGTTACTCAGTTCAATTCGTAATTCCATAAATTGAGCAGGAGCATCACTGACATCACTTTCAGCGATCAGCAGCTCCAGCGAATGCGGAGGTTGGAGGGAGGAGAGATTAGAGCCTGAGAACATCAGACTGGAATATTACAACAATGGACAGGAGTTTATCTTGGGGTCTATACTGGCTTTCTCAGCCTTGGATATCATTACCAGTGCGGATCTATGATGTACTGATGGTTATTCAAGGTGGTTATTATCCCACTCTCGTGATAGTTGGTGTTCCTGGTAAGTCAGTCTGTCTTTTAAATCAGCTTAAGCTGTCTTGCTTATCATATTATTTAAAAATTGGCTAGGTCGAAGTCAACGTGTTCATTTCAAATCAAAAACCCTATTCCTTACAAATTATAACTAATGAATATTTACAAATTATTCACCAATATGCGAGGAGTAACTAGACTGTCCTAAAAATCTAAAATTATTTTAGACCGAAACAGATTTACATCTCCATATCATCTCCACTCACTAATCCTATCCAATAACACCACAATGATATTCTACTCTCCTCCACAGCATCAGTGCAACTTCTGAATAAAACATCATTTGCATCTTGGTTAAGCCTGGATTCACCTGCTCCATGTCCCTTCTAACCAAGTGTCCATTAAAAAGTAATTGCAATTGAGATGTTAACTTGTTCTTTGCAAAGATTTTGTTCGATGGACAGACAGTCACTGACTCATAATCTCGAGGCACAGAATAATAATCCGTTGACATTTTATGACCGAAATAGATGGCATTTAAATTAAACCTTTTTTTTAAAATGAAAAGCCCATCTGCTTGCCCCATGTCATTTGGAGAAGTTAATGTGTCATCTTTCCTGGCCAGGTCTCCATAGGACTGCAAATCCACAACAATGTGTTTTACTCTTTACTCTCCTATGGAATAGCTGAACCAGCCAGGCAGTTCAAAATAGCATACCATGTTGGTCTGACCAGAACGGCACACATCCCGTCAAAGAAGACAAAATGAAGGATAGCTCCCTTCCTCTGCCTGTTTTCTATATTCCCACAGTTCATTTCCATTCAAACAGGTGGCCATTTTCCGTTTCAGGTGTATTATATCTGATTGGGTCTTTATCGAGAGTGATGTGCATCCTGAGAGAGACCTCTGGTGCTGGTTTTATTGATGTTGGTGCAAAAATGTTATAAATTTGTAAATTCCACGCCAGTCGCACTGCACAGACAAAGAATGGTCTTACATGTCACAAGAAAGAATCGGAGATGGCAAAGTAATTAAAAAGAATTACTATCATCGTCGCTGAGAGTGTTGTTGTGACAGTTTCACCAGACTAATCCCTGGCATGCTGGTACCATCAGGAGTGAGCGAAGATTAATCTGTAGCGCTGTGAGGGAATAAGAGGGGGATGGGCAATCACTCATTATGTTTTATGTGGATACCGAGAACGTAATAATTATTTTGGTTAATTTTTTTACTCCGTTTACATGATTCTTGACAGCTTACTCGCCTCTTCGGACGTTCCCTCTACTCCATCACACCTCCACTTATCGATTGAAAGAGAGAGAAATGTTCAGACTTTGAATAAACTATCCCTATATGAACGCAGCGCAGTTAGTGGGTGATCCTGTACTGAAAGTCATGTTAGGCAGTCTTCTAAAAGCAGCCACAATACCTTCATTCTAAAACAGTTAACCATTCCCAGTACTTTCCGACATGCATGTAGAGCATGTGTCTGTCTTTTCGGAGATGTAAGATGCCTCCTTGCGACTTGGTGCAAAACATTTGCCTTCCTTCCTTCCTTCCTCACTGCCAGCACACCACGATAAAGTATCATGTGTTCCCCAAATAATGGAGCCATGATATACATTGTGTATTTTTTTCATGAAGTTGAACGTTCATAAACAGAAATATTCAACAATTGAGAAAGAGATTTTGAGCTTGGTGTTGGCATTGCAACATTTCAGTGTTTATATTGCCAGCAACACATCTGAGACAATCGTATACACTGATAACAACCCACTGTCGTTTGTGGATAAATTTAAGGATTAAAATGCCAGCCCGTTTAGATTGAGCTTGTTGATGCAACCATTCAATTTGACAATTGTGTATGTAGCAGGTCTCGAACACGTGATTGCCAGTGCGTTGCCGATATTCAAATGATTGTGGTGCGTGTGCCACGGCCGAAATTCGAATATGGTTGTGCATGTTTGCATGTGTATGGTCAATGTCATGTATGCTAATCATTTCTAGGGTTTTGAGGGGTTTTAAATTGAAGTCTTCTTTGGATATACAGTAGATAGTTCTTTTTAAAAGGATAGGTTTTACGAAGCTAGTCTAAAAGCTGTTTTATTTCTCAAGGATACTGTCAGAAGTCCTAGAGGAAAAACTTTTCCAGGAGATTATTTTTGTTTATACGTAAAGTCCTGGAAGCTGAATTTTTGTTGTGAAGTGAGTGCAGATCAGCAGTGGGCTGTGTAGAGACGGGCTGGTAGAATCTCCCTCCTTCTGCTCTTCTACTGTAAACCTTTGGCTCATTTTTGTTCCGTTTATAAGGGGCTTTTGCATTGAGACAACTACATATTTTCGGTACAGCCTAATTATGTCCAGTTTGGATAGACTGAGTTCTGTCGGTATTATATATTCCATACTTTGTGTTCCATTTTGTAGTTTTGTGAGTAACTTTTTTGTCTGAATCACAATCTGGTCGTCAACCTGGCTAACTTACTCCGGGTAATTATCACTGTGCACTTACTGAAACAAATAGTAAAGTTACGGTTTGAGCTGCCCGCTTGAGAATGTTGTGAGTGGTCTGCCCTCGGCCATAGAATTATGCATATGCCTTTGCGGCTCTCGTGTGCGTCTTAGTATATTGTGTTGTTTATCAATGTTTCTGTGTATTTCTGTATGTGCATCTCTGTTCAACGAGGCATTTGTTATTTTGTGAGAGAGAGAACTGACGTTGGAACTGACAATGGGTTTAAAGTGAGAATCACCCTTCAATCAGTATTGCTCCTGACCCGGTTAGCGGGTGGATGTTTCAGAATCTCCACACGAACTGTCCTAGTTCTCTCCAGATCATTCCAATGTCCTCTCCAAATGCCGGGGGTGGGTAGTGTGGAGAGGGAACGGATATCGGGACTCCATCACTTGGTTTGAACGTTTCTAACCATTCTTAAACTGTTTCCCATGTAATGGCAGAAAGGAATGGAGGGTGTGAGGGTGTGAGTTGGTGAACCTACCATTAGTGCTGGTATACGAGGGAGGGTGCTGGAGGGGGAGAATAGTGAGGAGTTTGGACTCAGCCTGTTCACAGTGTTTCATCCATGCAGTTTTGTTCGTGCTGGAGCATAGCACACTCATCAGAGAGTGTTGGAAGGAAGGCACTGCATTGAATCGCAGTAGAATTGAGAGTGGTAGACCATGCACCTCATTCGGAGATCGACCATGAGCTTTGTTTTGAGTTAGGTGCTTAAAAGATATACAGTGAGAATGAGGGAGATCTTAGAATACAGTGACACTTATCCAGGCTCGAGTTTATTGATGCTTGTCCTGTATTACTGGACATTTCTTGGCATCATGCCATTACTGAGTTGAGCCTCCACGAATATCTTTTCAAAGACTATCAATAATGACACCACAGACCACATCCCTCAGATTCCAAAGGACCAGTTTGGTGGAGTTTATACATAGCAATGAGAAGCAAACGTTAGTGCATTTCGTTTCTGAACGAAAGCAGTTTGCGCCCCTTATACACTGGAAGTTAAATATGCAAGTATTGAGGTTGTTGTAGTATCATTAAATGATATCAGGTTGCAACTAAACTTTGTTAACTAAGTGTCTATTAATACCATGAAAAGATTAATTCTGAAAGTGCATACGAGGGAGGTTGAAAAATATTTTGGGAAGCAGGCTAGAGACGAAATTATTTCGGATTTGGTATTGCGTGGTCATAAGAGCTGATTAGTAGCTTGCTCTGAAGTAGGTTTTGATGGATCGTGACAACAGTATTGCATTTTACACAGCGCCTGCTGACAACGTAGGTTTTTGCACATTCTGATGAAACGTCATGGTAAACCGGAGGCTACATAGTCAAGCTGGCTACAGTGACTGAGGAAATTATAATATAAAATTTGAGCGATGGACAAGCAATTTTTTTACTGACAGAAATACCGTGAAGTCTGAAAGATACTAAAATTTCTTGAGTAAATACACAAAGGAGGGGAAGGTAACTCAATAATGATTAAAATACAAAATTTGAGGATTTATTAAATCAAAGATAGCTGCTTCAGAAGAAATCCAGATATTGTGAGAACCTGAGAATTCTTTGAAATTGACGATCCAGAAAAAGAGAGCCATAAAACCGATAAGGGAATAGAAAAGAGGACATTAATACAGATGAACAGGAAACACGAACACAGTCTAAATCCATGATTCGCCTTTCAAGGAAAACAAAGTAAAAGCAACATCAAATGAGGTAATTAGTAATTTATTTCAAAGAAAAGGGACATGGTTGAGAAACTAAGCAGTTGCTTTGCATTTGTATTCATGCGGAAAGATCCAGAAATTCTTTGAGAAAAAAGAAATAAGTAATCAGATGGGTATCTTTTTTAGAATTAGAACAGCGACAGTGTGGAAACAGGCTCATCAGGCCAGCAGGTTCACACCGACCCTTTGAATAGTATCCCATTCAGACCCGGTCCCCCACACTAATGCACCTAACAGACTCATCACTGAACCCTACGAGCAATGTAGCATAGCCAGTTCACCCAAACCTGCACGTTCTTTTACTGAGGAAGGAAACGCACGCAGACACAGGGAGAAGGTGTAAAAAACACACAGATAGTCAGCCGTCGCTAGAATCTGACCTTTACCCGGGCACCATGCGGTAACAGTGATAACCGTTGAGCCACTGTATCAGACCTGAGCAATGGGAAATGTAAAGTTAATCCATATCAAGGTAGTCTTTGAAAATGTAGCTGGATTGAACATCGCTAAATCTGAGGGACCAGATGTACTTACATCAAAATGTCAGAAGAAGAAATCAAGAGTCACGTTAATTGTACAATCGATGACAGTTTTATTTTTTCTATACATTCTGCAAAGGCCTGAAGCCATTGTAGATGATTGGAAGGGACTAAACGTGATCCAACCATTTACGAAGGAATGATGAGGTCGTGCGGGCAATGTCAGAGCAATGAACATCTGTAGCGAAAATGTTCCAACCTATTAAATAGAAAGTGATATCAGTTATTGAGAAATAACAGCAAAGTTGGAGGGAATCCACATGATTTTGGAAAGGGAAACCAGACTTGGTAAACATCAGAATTGTTTAAAGTCGTTACTTGCAGCATAGACAATGGCCAACTGCTGGAAGAGGTAAATTTAGATTTTCAGAAGACTTTCTGTACGAACTCAGACAGTGAGTTCGTAATTAAAATCAATTTAACGTGCATTCCGAAGGCTACATATGAGTGAAAAGTTCAACTTAGTTATCCTTAATTTAAAGGAATCAAATTTGGGAGTCAGGACTTCATGAAGTAGTTGTACAGTGTTTCGGTCAGACTGTGCCTGACGTATTTCACACAGTTTTGGTGTCCCAGTCTAAGAAAGAATATACTGATGACAAAGGAATTGCAAAGAACATTCCCCAAATAAATCCCTCAGATAGCAAGAATTTCTGATGAGGTAACTTGTCCTGTTTTCTCGAGAGTTTCAAAGAACGAGAGGCAATTGCAGTTGAATTTAGAAAGTTCACAAACCCTATGCCAAGGTGGAAATGTTTCTCTGACTGTTTATAATATATCCTAGGCAAATAATGGCAGTATATTAAAAAAAAACTCCCAGAAATAGGAGAACAAAATAAGTCTGATGAGAAAAAGAAGTACGATGAAATAGATAAACGTTTTTGGAGGAATTATTGGGTTTGAATATAATGGCCAAAGACAATGTCAACATCGATTTATGAAATGGATGTGAATTTTGAGAAAAAAACGGTGTGATATACTATGAAACCACAATGGCTACAAAATGCATGGATTTTCTGAAATTTTTTATGGAGTGCCAATCTATTCTGCAAAATAAAAGCGCCAAAATTGGGAATTATACATTGACATGGTGTTATAATTTGTTGAGCTGACAGGAAACAATAAGTATGAATAAATGGATCATTTTTGGAATGTAAGGCTCGTGGAGAGTCACAGTTATAGATGCTTGGGTCCCAGGTGCTCACAGTACACATCAAACATTTGATGGAGATAATCAAATGCAATGTTTCCAAGTCTGCTGATTGTAATAGAATGGAATTGCGAGAGGGTGAGGAGGATGCAAAAAAAAATCCAAGTTGATTCAGACAAGTGGAGTGAGTTGCCAAATTCGTGGCAGATGAAGAACAATGTGGGTAGTTGTGACGTGGTGCAGTTTCGGCGGAAGAATAGAAAGACAGTCTAATTTTTGGAAAACATTTGTCTGAAAAATGTTACTCTATAAAGGGACTTATGCTCAGTTTTTTTTTGTTTCTTTTTTGGCGCAGACCTCAGAGGTCCATGCAGGGCAGCGAGTTCTGAAGCCAGAAGGCAATACAAATAATGGCAATGGCATATGGACGAGTGTACATAGACCACCCCCCCACACCCCAAATTGGATAGCTAAAACATTGAAACGGACACTGACAGCAATATGACAGGCACTGAAAACAGTTAGGGAGATAAATGATTTGTGGACTTTCATTTCAGGATATTTCAGTACAAGAGTGAGGGAATCTTACTGCAGCTGTACATGACCTTGGTAAGATATCATCTCGTACATTGTTCATTATTGTGAGCAGTTTGGGTCTCCTTATCTAATAACGGGCACGCCTGACATTGTGGGAGTGCTGTGAATAATGACCAGACTGATAACCGGGATGACACGTTTGTTGAGGGAGCAGTCTTTTTTTGTCACCTGGGTCTGTATTCCGTGAGGTTGACGAAAATGATTGGAGATCTCAGTGAAATATAAAGAACACTGACAGGTTGAGACAGATTTGAGGCAGTGATGATAATTCCCCAGGCTGGGGCATCTAAAAAAAGTGCCATAGTGTTAGGTATGGGCAGGCCACTCTGAGATGATATTCAATGCCTGCATGCAGAGGCTGGTGAACCTGAGGAATTCTCTTCCACATAAGGCTGTGGAAAGCAAGAAACTGAGTATGCACAAGGATTTTGAGACACGAAAGGATTTGGGACAGAGCAAGAGTATGGTGTGGAGATAGAGAATCAGGTATCATTATAATGAAATGTAGAGAAATAGGTGGAAGGAAAGGACTGCTGAAAGTAATATTTCATATTTCTCAACGTCAACCACATGAAGTGAGGTGTACATTGCGTGGGAAACGGCAATCGAGATGTTCGGCCATGCACTAGAATGGGGAGGCTGAATGTGTTAATGGCCTACTACTTTCCCGATGTATCCGAGCAGCTTGTGCGAAAGCTCTGTGAATGTTATTGCAAAAATCTCAGATGCAAGGAAGGAGATTTCTGCATGGTCAACAGGACTGTGTTTCCCAGTACCGTTACTGATAGCAAGGCTAGTGCCAGATATTCTGTCCAGTTTTATCCTTTAAGATCTCCGAGCAGTTCAATACAATTCAGCGTCTTGCTTGGCTGTTTCAAAGACCGGTGAAGAGTATATCACATATCTGTGCCTCTGGAGTCAGGCCAGACCAGGAAAGCATTTGAGAATTGCTTATGAAACTACATTCATGACGCAAGGACGTGTTTACAATTGATATTGGCTTCAAGGTCACTATTACTGCATCAGATTTTAGATATCCACATTTCATTAATTGTTTTTAACTTCCACCAACTGCCAGAGCAGTCGCCTTGTCTGGATTAATTATCCTGTGATATATCCGATATAGCACAATTTCCACAAATGTATACGTAACCAACTGTTGTAGAAAGTGGGAGAGGTGTGTTTTAGAGAAATATGTATCAAAAGGACCTGTTGGAAAACGCACTGAGCAGGTTATGTCTGTGCTGCTTGATAGCTCTTTCAAAAAGGACTTCCACCGATTTGACTATCGTTTCGGGACTGAATGTGTAGTAGTTGGTCAGATTGTAATTATTCTCATTTCAGGGCATTGGACATAATTGACTCAGCTTTCCACATTTCCGGGTAGATGTTAGAGTTCGAGCTGGATTAAAACAGCTTCCCCATGGACACGGATTGTTTTGCAGCACAAGTTTTCAGTTTATTGCAGGAATTGTGTTAGGGCTCGTTGCCTTTGTCGTATCGACTGTGTTCAGCTGTTCCTTTGTGTTACATGCAACGAATCAATTGGTTAAAAACTGGCAGCTGTGATTTTGCAGACAACATAATGAGGTTGAGGTGAATCATAGACAAAAAAAGGCAGATAATACGTCCTTGCATTTTACACTGTTGTGCAGGGATGATTCATTACTTTGAGTTGGGAGATTTGTGGAAACCTCTCCTCTCGTGAGTTGTTTCATAGTTCATCACTATTTATGACTGGATGTGGCAGGACTGCAGAGCTTCAATCTGATCTGTTAATCTTGGGATCATTTTGCCCTCTCTTTCAGTTGTTAGTTCTGCTGTTTGGAATTAAGCATCCAGGGCGTGCAGTAGCTTTAATATGTTGTGATCAGTTTAGTTGTACATGGTTCTGATCATGACATATTCGCACAGGCTCTTCACTAAGCCATCGATCTGCTTGATGGTAATGGTAGACTGAACGATTATCCCGACCAAAAAAAATATGGATTGGGTTTTAATATAATTCTGCTTCTGTGGCCTGCATAAATATTTGGTATTCTCTATTCAGGAAGATTGGAAGAACTAGATCATCGAAAGCATTTGCGGAGGGTTTTTGACCTCGAAACGAATTGAGAACATTGAATAATTAATGATGAAGGAGGTGTTATGATATCATAGATGTTTAGAGTCATGCAATAAGCAAACCAACCTTGAGGCCCAACATGTCCATACTCACCAGATTTCATAAACTGAACTGGTCACATTGGACTGCGTTTGATACATATTCCTCTGACCCTCACATCTTCCACTTTTTACAACAGTTCGTTACGTATGCACTTTGTCAGAAAAAGCTGCTCCTTCGATCTGTTTTAACTGTTTTCCCTCTCACCTTAACCTTCCAGTTTCGGGCACCCGCTTGGAAAAAGAAAGACCTTGGATATTCATCCTATTCATGCGCTTCATTATTTTATAAACATATGCAACTTCATCCTTCAGTGTCCAGCACAAAAGGGCAAAACATCTCAGGTTATCCCGCGTATCCTTATGTCTCGAAATCTCTGTCACATCATTTCAATTTTATTTTACCCTTTCCAATGTATAACGTCTTTCCTACAGCAGGGTGAAAAGTATTGTACTCAATACTCCAAATGACTTACCATTCTCTTGTCCAGCCTCGAAATGATATCCCAACTCCAAACTTAAATCAAGAAGACGTGTGCATAACAGGTTCTTCACCACCCTCTCTACCTGTGACTTCACGTAACTATGAACGTGCACCCCTAGGTCTGTCTGTCGATAACACTTTCCAGCGTCCTACTGTTAACTGTATTATTCCTGCCCTGTCTTGTCTCACACAATGCAACATTTCACATTTATCTGCACGATGCTCCATTTGGTATTCCCCAGCCTACTGGCAAAATTGATAAAAATCTCATGGTCCTCTTAGATAACTTTCCGCACTGTGCACTATATTACCAATTTTGATGTCATCTGCAAATTTACTATTAACGCTTCATATATTCTCATCCAAATCATTTATAAAAATATGGAACAACAGTTGACACCGCAGTGGACCAAGTAGTACATCTTTGGTCACAGACCTCCAGTAGGAATATTAAATCTCTCGCAGCACCCTCTGTATCTGAGTGTCAAGCCAATTTTGTATCTAATTGACTCACTCTCCCTGATCCGCTTTGATCTAATCTTATTAACTAGTCAGCCATGCAGAGCCCTGTTGGGCCTAACTAAGGTAGATGTGGACAACGGAAGCTATTATAATTTCAACTATCATTTCGGTCACCTGTTGAAAAAATGTCACTCAATTTTGTGAGGTATGTTTTCAAAACCACAAACTCATGCTGACTATCTCTAATCAATCCTTGCCATTCTGAATGCATGTGAATAATCTTTCTCAAAATTTCCTCCAAACACCTACCCACCCCTAAATTCAAACCCACTGGTCTGTAGTTTCCTGGCGTTTCATTGCAACCTTTGTGAAGATAATGTCACAACATTAGCTGTCTTCCAGTCCTCCATCACATTACCGATATTACAAATAAAAACTGAAAAACTGTGGATGCTGCAAAACGGGAAAAAAAACCCGATAATTTCTGGAAAAGCTCAGCAGGTCTGGCAACATTAGTGCAGAGAAACCAGAGTCATTGTTTTGGGTCCAGTGACCATCCTCAGAATTGTGATGTATTGTAGAAATATCTCAGCAACGTGCTCTGCTGCTTGTTCTCTCGCTTCCCACAATGTACTCTTCAAGTTTTCCTCAGTGTTTGTCCCTGGTTACTGATTTTAACTTCCGCATCGGTAACGTGGCCTCATTTCAAAACATTATTGCATGTGTTTGTTTTCCCAAGTTCCTTAGATTCCATGCCTTTCTACACAGTAAATACGGACCCAATATATTTCTGTAGGATCTCACCAATCGAGCAGGAGCAGGCTATAAAACAGCGGAGAGGGGGAAGTCGAGTCCTTGTGAGGTGTGTGAAACTAGCATGGCCAGGCACTTATGAACTTTATTGACGAACGTTTAACTGTTTCTTCGCTTTTACACTTTTATACAAATGCCTGGAATGTATTATATTTAACTTTGTTTTCATTATGTTTTCTGATTTGAACAAAGATTCTGTACCTGAGGTGGCTTGCCTTTGTGCCTAAGTTTGCGTTTCATGTTGCGACTTGTGAAAATTTCACTGCACTCATGTGAGTATTTGTGATAATAAACCTAATAAACCTTTTTCATCTCCTGTAGTTCCACACATAGAAGGTTCGTTGGTTTTTAAGGGATCCAATTTTCTCCATAATTTCTCCTTTGCCCTTAATATACTTGTAGAATCTCTTTCGAATATCATTAAATCTACTTGCAAAAACAATGTTATGCTCCTTTCATACTATCCTGATTTTCCTCATAAGTGTAATCCTACACCCCAAATGCATGTCAAGGGATGACTTGAACACAGCTGCCGACATCTGAGATAACTCGCCATCATTTTTCTTAGCACAGCCTAAATATCCCCTGTCATGTACTGTTTCCTACTCCTGCCAGCATTGCCCTTCACAGTAACAGGAACATGCTGTCCCTGAACTTTCATCGTCTCGCTTTTGCAAGACTCCCAATGACCAGGTGTCCCTTTACCTGTGAACACTTTCTTCCTATCATCTTTTGAATGTTCCTGCGTAATAGCATCAAAATTGATCTTGTCACAACTTATAATATTGGCTTGTTAACAGGCCTACCCTTTTCCAGAACAATGTTCAAACTAATAGACTTACGAGTACTGGTCCCAACATGCTCGCCCTTTAAGAGCTCAGTCACTTGCCATGCCTTACGTACCAAAACGAAATCAAGCTAAGGCTGAGATCATATTAGCCATGATGTAATTGAAGGACAAGGTATGCTTCAGGGGCTGAATGTCTGCACGTGTCTATGTGTATGTATATGTGTTTGCCTGTGTTGTTGTGTGTGCTTTGTATCTGTATCTGTATCTCTGAACATTTTGGTTTCTCTTGTATTGGGAATCGTTCCGTTGAAATGGAGGTCAAAATGTCCCTACTCAATCTCCATCCTTGTTGTGTTTAAAGTGCTGTAATGCCACATTATGCTGGTCACCACATAGCTCTGCAAACGCAGCAGCTTTGTTTGGACAAATCATCAGAGACAGTAACTTTGCCATATTTGAATTGAATTGGTTTCATTGACACGTATCTCGAATGAGTGCAGTGAAAAGTTTGCGATGTCCTGGCTTATGGCATCGCCTTATGGATGTAGGTTTGCTCGCTGAGTTGGCAGGTTCATTTTGAGATGTTTCATTACTATACTATGTAACATCTTCAGCGAGCCTCCGGATGAAGAACTGCTGATGATTCCAGTTTCCTATTTATATGTTCGGGCTTCTTTGTGATAGTGGTCTCATTTCCTGTGGTGCTGTCATTTCCATTGGTGATGTCATTTCCTCTCCTTTTTCTCGGGGGTGGTAAGTCAATGTGTTTGTTGATACTGTTCCAGTTGGAATGCCATACATCTAGGAATTCTCGTGCATGTCTCAGCTTGGCTTGTCCTTGGATGGATGTGTTGTCCCAGTCGAAGTGATGTCCTTCCTTATCTGTATGTAAAAATATAAGTGTGAGAGGGTCATGTAATTTTGTGGCTAGATGTTCATGCATACTAGTGGTTAGTTTTCTGCTTGTTTGACCTATGTAATGATTCTTTCAGTCTGCACAGTATTTTATGAATGACGTTGCTTTTGCTTGTTGTCTGTCTAAGTTCTTTCAATTTCATTAGCTGCTATTTTATTGCGCTGGTGGGTTTGTAGGATACCATGATTCCAAGGGGTCTCAGTAGTTCGGGTTTAAGTAGTGGCTAGAGTTTTCGGACGTGTTTTGTCTGATTATTCGTGTTTGCTGATGAGAAATCTGTGGACTGTTTTCATTGGGTACCCGTTCTTTTTGAATACACTATACAGGTGATTTTCCACTGCTCCGCGCAGTTCCTCTGTGCTACAGCGTGTGGTGGCTCATTGCACTAATATTCTTATGCAGCTTCGTTTGTGGAAGATTGGTTGATTGATTCTGTAGTTCAATATTTGATCCGTATGTGTAGTGTTCCTGTAGATGGAGGTTTGAAGTTGGCTGTTTGATGTACTGTGGCATTTAGGAATGACAGCTTGTTGTTGTTTTTCTCCTCTTTAGTGAATGTTATGCTGGTAAAGCTATTATTGATGGTGTTGAAGGTCTCCTCTCATTTGTTTCGTTTCGTGATGATAAAGGCTTTGAATACATAGCAGATCCAAAATTTGGGTTGGATGCTTGGCAGAGTTATTGTTCGAGTCTCTGCATTACTGCCTCTGCCGACAACCCAGATATCGGCGATCCCATGGGTGGTATTGCATTCGTTGTTTTGTTAGTTTTTCTGTTGAAGTTGAAGTGGGTGGGGAGACATAGGTCCGTTATCTGAACGATACTGTCCTTGCTGATGGTTTTCGTGGTGTTTGGTGTATATGCCTTTGAGTCTTCTAATAGTGTAGTCAGTGTTACCTTGGCCAGATTGATGTTATTTGATGTGAACATGGCTGTGACATCAAAGGAGACCATTATTTCATCCTCTTCTATCTTCGTGTCTTTGATGGACTTCAGGAATTCTTTGGTGGGGTGGGTGGGATGGCGTGAGGCTTCTACTAAGTGTTTAATCTTAGGAAACACTGACTACAGTATTAGAAGAGCCATTAACCCCTGCTTCCGGCTCAGTAACCTGTCCTTCCTGTATCCTATTTAGCAGTTTTGAAAGGCTGCATGTTCCCTACCGTTTCCTGTATAACAGACATGAGAGATTAGAAGAGCTTATCCAATTGCTGAGTAACAGGCTTGAATGGCTATATGGCCCCATTCTGTTCCTGTATAAAACTCTTGATGGGCTGAACAGACTGTTTCAGTATACACGTAATCCCCACTTTTAGAAAGTCCACTTTATGCCTCTTTCGTATTCTACCCATAAGTGTAATTGTGAATGGTGCTGAACGTCTTGGAATCAAAAGTGAAAAACCCACATTTGACTTTATGATGGAGGGAACCCAACTAATGCTGCGGCTGCCAGTACCCCAGAGTGCCTCATTGATGATCAGTTTCTGTTTGCTTGAAACTTTTGAAATAAGTCGTACTTCACAGGAGTTAGTTCCACAACACACAGTTGGCAATATCTTCAAAATCAGGCTGGGATATTCCCTCCACCAGGACTGTGCGTTTCGGGCACATATACCTGTGACAAATAGTTTGGTGAGAACGTTTTCCTCTTGTTGGTTCCGCCATCACTTTACACAGTCGGGTTGCTCTACATTTGAGGCCTCGCCATGCTCAGTCAGTGTTGGTCCTGTGGAGGTACTACTGATGATGGACTTTGAAGTATCACACCCATATCACGTTCAATGTCCTTGTAACAAAGAACAAAATCAAAGTAAATTACAACACAGGAAAGTCCCATTGTCCCGGCAGGCCTGCACCGGTCCAGATCCTGTACCTAAACCTGTCGCCTATTTTCTAAAGTTCTGCAACCCTCTGGTCTCTCTCCATTTATGTATGTGTCCAGTTACATCTTAAATGACTCTATCTTCCCGCCTGGACTACCTCCGCTGGCTACGTGTTTCAGGCACCCATCACCCTCTCGCATATCTCCCTTAAACATTTCCCCTTTCACCTTATACTCGTGATCTCTATTAATTGAGTCCCGTGCAATGGGAAAAGCGTCTTGCTATCTACCCTGACCATAGCTCTTACGAGTCTACATGGAACATAGAACATTACAGCAGAGTACACGCAATTCGACTCACAATGTAGCGCAGACTGATACAATTAATCTGAAACTCATCCAACCTACAATATTTGATTTTCATCCATATGTTTATCTAATGATCATTTAAATTTCCATGACGTTGGTGAGTCTACTACTGTTGCAGGCATGGCGTTCCACACCCCGAGACCTCTCTGATTAAAGAAATGACATCCTTCGGATATTGATCACTCCTCAATTTAAAGCAATGTCCGTTCGTGCAAGAAATCACCATCTGAAGAAAAAGGCTCTCAATGCCACCCTCCCCCCCCCCCCCCACCCCCATCTGACCCTCTGATTATATTATAGAACATTGAACATAGAACATAGAACATTACAGCGCAGTACAGTCACTTCGGCTCTCGATGTTGTGCTGACCCTGTGAAACCAATCTGAAGTCCATCTAACCTATGCTATTCCATTCTCATCCATCTGATGATCCAATGATCATTTTAATGTCCGTAAAGTTGGCGAGATTACGTCTGTTGCAGCCAGTGTGTGTCACACCCCTACCACCCTCTGATTAAAAAAATAACACCACTGACGTCTGTCGTATATCTAGTTATTTGAAGTTCTGCTCTCTCGTGCTATCCATCACCATCCTCGGAAAAAAGTCTCACTGTACAACCAATCTAAACCTCTCATTATATTATATGTGTCAACTTAGTGAGCTCTCAACCTTCTTCTGTCTAACGAAAGCAACGTCAAGTCCCTCAAACGTTCCTCGTAAGGCCTTCCATCCACAACAGGAATCATCTCAGTACATCTGCTCTGAACCCTTTTCAAAGTTTCCACATGCTTCCTAAAATGGCGTGACCAGGACAGCATACAATACTCCAATTTTGGCTGCATCAGAGTTTTGTACTGCTCCAAAATGACCTCATGGTTCCGAAACTCAATCCCTCTACTAATAAAAGCTAGCATATATGATGCCTCCTTAAACGACCTATTATCGTCAGTTGGAACTTTGAATTATCTGTGCACATGGGCACTGAGCTCTCGCTACTTATCTGCAGTGCCAAGAATTCTACCATTCGTGTTACTCCACCCAAAGTGAATCACCTCGCACTTTTTTGCATTAAACTCAATTTTCCACTTCTCCGCCCAGCTCTGCAGCTTCCTAATGTTCCTCTGTAACCTACAACATCCTTTGGCACTATCCACAGCTGTAATGACTTTCGTGCCCTCCCCGAAATCAATAACCCATCATTCTACGTCCAGGTTATTTATGAAAACGACAAACAGCAGTGGATGGAAGACAGGTCCTTGCTGTACACAACAATAACTGAACTCCAGAATAAACATTTCACATCAACCACAATTGTATATCTTCTTTCAGCTAGCCAATTTCTGCTCCAAACTGTGAAATCATCCCCAATCCTCTGCCTCCCAGTTGATACAGTAGCCGAGCATGGGAACCTTTCAAACGCTTTATTAAAAGCTATATTCACCACATGAGCTTCTTTATACTCATTCACCTGTTTGGTCACCTTATTGAAGATCTCAATAAGTTTTATAAGGCACCACCTACCCTTCACGAAATCGTATTTACTATCCTTAATCTACGTATTCCTTTCTAGATGAGTATACATCCTATCTCTTACAACATTTACAAAACATCACCCTCAACCGAAGTAAACCTCACTGGTCTAGACTTACCAGGGTTATCGCTTATCCCCTCCTTGAACAAGAAACCAACACTTGCTGTCCTCCTGTCTTCTAGTATTATTCTTGTCGGCAATAACGACGTAAAGATCAAAGCCAAGGTTCGGTAATTTCATTCCGAATTTTCCAGAGAATCTTGGGATAAATCAAAACCGGTTCACAGGATTTATGTATTTTCGCACTTTCTGGAATTTCTAAAGTCTGTTCCTTGTGAACCTTAGTCCCGTCTAGTCTAGTAGCCTGTTTTTCAGTATTCTCTTCGACAACATTGTCTTTTTTTTCCAGTGTGAATACTGATGAAAATATTATTTAGTGCTTCCCCTACTTCCTCTGACTCCACGCATCATTTCCCACTATTGTCCTTAATTGGCCCAAACTTACTCTAGTCATTCTTTGATTCCGTACACGTCTCAATTAAGTCACCTCTCGAACTTGTTCTCTCGAACGAAAACAGCCTCAATCCCTCAGTCTTTCCCCGATAAAAAAAATTGTCCTCCATACTAGGTCATATCCTCTTAAATCTCCTCTGACCGCTTTACAAATCTTCAACATCTTTCCGGTAATGCAGTGACAGAACTGAATGAAATATTCCATGAGTGGCGACTCCAGAGCTTTTTGCAGCTGCAACCTGACATGATGACTCCGAATCCCAATACCTCTTCCAATAAAGCTAACATACCGTATGCCTTCTGAACAAACTATCAACCTGTTTGGAAACTTTGAGCGGTGTATGCCAATAGACACCGAGGTCTCCCTGCTCATCTCCATCAGCAAGAATCGTGACTTTAGTTCAGTACACCATATTCCTGTTGATTCTTCCAAATTGAATCACTGCACACTTTTTCCGCATTAAACTCCATTTGCCATCTCTCAGCCCAGCTCTGCAGCTTGTCTGTGTCCCTTTGTAACCTGCAACATCCTTCAGCACTATGCACAACTCCTCCGACATTAGTGTCATCCACAAAGTTGCTAATCCATTCTTCTTTGCCTTCTTCCAGGTCATTTATAAAAAGGACAAACAGCAATACTCCCAAAACAGATCCCTGCAGCACACAATTAGTAACAAAACTCCAGAATGAAAATTTTCCATTGAACATCATTCTCTATCTTCTTTCAACGAGCCAATTTCTGATCCAAATCGTTAAATCACCCTCAATCCCATGAAGCCGCATTGTGTGCAATAACCTATCGTGGGAAACATTATCAGATGCCCTTACTGAAATCCAAATATACCCTATCAACCGCTTTACCCTCATTTACGTGCTTCGTTGAATTCCCAAAGAACATAATACGGTTTGTGAGGCGCGACCCACCCTACAGAAAACAGCGTTTATAAACCCGAATCAACCAATTCCATCCAAGATGATAATAAACCTCATTTCTTATAGCCTTTTACAATACTTTACCCACAAGCAAAGTAAGGCTCACTTGTCTATAATTCCCAAGGATGACTCCCTTATTGAGCATGGGGACAACATTTCCTATCGTCCAGTGTTCTGGCACTATTCCTGTGGACAGTGAAGACATAAACAGCAAAACCAAAGGCTCTGCAACATCCCTTCTCTCTTCAAGGAGAATCCGACGATAAATCCCAACTGGCCCAGGGGACTTACCTTACTTGACAATTTCTGGAATTGCGAACACCTCCTCCTTTTGATCCTCAATTGCATCTTGAACACCAGCTTGTATCTCAGTATTCTCGACAACAGTATTTTTTTTTCGTTGCGCATGCTGACGAAAATATTCCTTTAGCAATTCACTGATATCTTCTGACACCACGCAAAACTTTTCACTACCGTCCTTCAGTGGCAAAACTTTTCATTACTGTCCTAATCTTACGCTCATCATTCGTTTATTCCAGACATACTGAGAGAAAGATTTAATGCTTTCCACAATGCTATCTGCCAACGACGTCTCGTGTTCCTTTCCTGGCTCTTCAGAGTTCTCTCTTTTGGTCTTTCCTGGCTAACTTGTAACTCGCAAACGCGCTTACTGAGCCTTCCCGTCCCATCCAAACATAAAACTTCTTCCTCTTGACAAGAGATTCAACTTCTTTTGAAAACAGTAGCTGCCTCGCTTGAACCACTTTTCCCTGCCTGAGAGGTTGACCTGAATCACATCCCGCATCAATCTCCACCTTTCAAACGATAATAATCCTGATCTCCTCAAACACTCTTCATAGCTCGTGCCCTCCATACCGGGCAGCATCCCTTTGAACGTCCTCTGTACCCTCTCCAAACCATCTATTTTTTTCTAATAATGGGGCGACCAGAACTGGACCTGGTATTTCGAATGTAGCTGAACCAGAGTTCTATGCAACTGTAACATGATCTGTCAACTCTTGTACTCAGTCCCCCGTTCAATGAAGGAAAACATGATGAATGCCTTCTTGACGTCTATATCGACCTGCGTTGCCACCTTCAGTGTACAGTAGACCTGAACACCCAGATCCCTCTGTGCATCGGTTTTCCCCGGGGCTTTTCCATTTACAGTGCTGTTCATTCTAGAATTGGATCTTTCAAAATGCATCAGGTCGCATTTGCCCGGATTGATCTGCATCTGTCATTCCTTTTGCCTAACTCTCCAATCTATCAGTATTCTACTAGATTATTTTCGGGACGACTTCATTGTCATCTAATTGTCCACTAATCATAGTCTCACCTGCAAACTTGAGAATCTGACCATCTATCTCTTCGTCCAGATCATTTACGTGCATCACAAACGACAGTGGTCTATACATGCATCAGTGTGCAATACACCACTGGTCACAGTTCTCTATTATCCAAAACTATCTTCCACTCCTACTATCTGTTTCCGTCGCCAAGCCAGTTCTCTGTCCATCTAGCTAGTACAACGTGGAAGCCATGCAACTTCATTTTCTCTATCAGCCTACCATGGAAAGCCTTATAAAACCATTTGCTCAAGTCCATGTAAATGACATCTGCAGCCCTTCCCTTATCAATCAACGTTGTCATTTCCTCAAAGTTTATTCAGTTGCTGAGGCATGATCTTCCCTGTACAAAACCATGCTGCCTATCACTAATAAACCCATATTCTTCAAACGTAAACAGATCCTGTCCCTCAGTATATTCTCCAGTAACTCACCTACCACTGTCATTAGGCTCCCTGGTTTGTAATTACTTTGAATATCCTTGCTGCACTTCTTAAAACAGGGGAGAACATTAGCAATTCTCCAAATCACCGACACCTCACTCGTGTAAAATAATGCTGAAAAGCTGTTTTTAAGTCCCTAGGTATTTCTTCTCTCGCTTCCCTTTGTAACGTGGAATAAATCCTATCAGGACCTGGGGATTTGTACACTTTAATATCTTCTAAAACATTCAACATCTCCTCCCTCCTTATGCCGACCTGACTTAAAGTAAAGAAGCATCTATCCTAACTTCAATATCATTGATACCCCTCTCTTAATTCCTCATTTCAGTTTGGACGTGCTTGTCCGATATTCTCCCAAAGATACGTTTGTCTTCAGTCTCCTGGACTTTAAGCATGCTTCCGTTTTCTTCTTTGCTCGTCTCACAATTATACGTGTCATCCATTGTTCCCTAATCTTGCCATTTTTATCCCTCACTTTCACAGGGACAAATCTGTTGTACCCTTTAGACAATCTTCCATAAAGGCCGCTCACAACAAAAGTTAATTTGCCCACAAATATCTACTCTCAATCTACACTCCCCATTTCCTGACAATTTTTTGCTACACTTGTCCTTCGGCCAATTTCAGATGCTTCATTCAGCACCACCCTCGTCTTTGTCCATGAATATTCTAAAACTTACCGAATTGTGATGACTATTCACAAAGTAATCACCTACTGAATCTTACAACACCGGACCAGGAGCATTCCCCAAGACCAGGTCCAGTATGGCCCCTTCCGGTGTTGAAGTACTTGCATACTGCTGTATAAAACCCTCCTGGACGCTCCTTCCAAATTTTTTGCTCCAGCCAATCCTCCAGCACTAAGTGAATCCCAGTCAACGTTGGGAAAATTCAAATCTCTCATCACCAGCAGCCTACTGCTCCGATATCTTTCCATCATCTGTTTAAACATTTGTACGTCATTCACACGCTCGATGTTGGGAGGCTTGTAGTACAGCCCTATTATTGCTAACACACTTTCCGTTTCTGACCTCTGCCCATGTTGCCTCGCTGCTCGAGTCCTCCATCGTACCCTCCTTCAGCATAGATAGGATAACCTCTCTGACTTTAACGCAATTCATCCACCCCTTTTACCTCTCTCTTTCCCCTGCTTGAAGCATCGATACCTGGGATATTTCGATGTCAGTCTTGCCCTTGCCTCGACCCTAACTTAATTTGTCTTCCCTACCACACTTCTTGCATTAAACCAATTTCACCTCAGACCAAATGTGTTCATCATTTGTAACCTGCTTAAACTTCATCTTAATCACGTTGACTACATTATCTAGATCCTTACACTGTCTAATTAGTACGTCTTCACTATCTACTAAGCACCTCATTACGTTTCCAACCACCAACATATTAGATTCAACTCTCATCAACAGCATGAGCAAAAGCACTCTCAAGGGCATTGGTCCCAGTCTGGCCCAGGTTTAAACCATATATTTTGTAATAGTCCCACCTCGACTGGAATTGGAGTTGTGGAAATTTCGCTCAATACTCTGAGAATTAACATGAGATGTAAAAAAAACTTTCACGAAGATTAACTTTTATGTGCAAAGAAAATCTGTGGCAATCAGAACGTAGTCTTCCCCGCATGCCCATCAGCGATGTGTCTTTCTGCAGTTGTTTTAGTCCTAGTTCCCATGCTTACCTGATGGCATTGACATAACCAAACACACTAGCTTGCTTTGTCTTTCTAAACTAATCATCTTCTACCACGCTGGTTCACTAAACTGCACTTGACCGATCACATTACACCACCATCTCTTTAGCATTTGCTCAAATATCAATTATTTAACAAGCCTCTCACAGTGCGCTACTATTATCTGTTACTAGAGCTCTGTAATATGATCCTATGCATGCATCACAATACCAAGTTAACTACATAGCTGTCAAATTGACTTCCATATATTCCTCCCATTGAGAGCTACTGCACGTACAAGGAGAAATAATACAAAGAGGCTGAACGCATAAAGATCATTTTGGTGGCTACAGCCCGGAAAGCCGGCAAAAATCATTTCATGAGTCCAGATCTCAAAGGATTCGCCACCTGTACCTGGAATCACGGAGCCAAAAACCTGCCCAACAATAGCTAGAACAGTAATAAGGAAGCAAAGAGCGCACACAATCTGTGTGCGCATGCAAAACACGCAATTAAGGTGCCTTCATCCACAAAGCTTCAGCACACGTCAGGTCATAGCAATAGAACATTAGAATGGTAGCAGAAGAGTGAGTTCACTGGAACGACAGGGAAATGTCACGCACCAAGACCACTAAAAGACTTAACGATTTGGAATGCACAGCAAAGGACAAACGCAACAGTTATCAGCACAATACCTGCAACAATCCCAACTTCGACCGACCAAGACTCCCATTCACCAAAATCGCTATCCAATCAAACAATTTAAAAAAAAATGACCGAACCCCACATTCTCCTTCACTTCTTTCGGAAATTCCTCAGCCTATCCATTGCACAGTAAAAGATCCCCCCAGGCGAGTATTTTTGTGTATAAAGTTACAGTAATTTTCCACAAACATTACACAGACAGCACGTCGGTGCAACATTTCGATGGTCTGTAGGATCCCCCATATTCATTCATAACAGGTTGCAGATACTGGACAGTCTCCTCCCATATTGCGGAAAAGAGATCAAAGGACTGGTTGGTTTTCACCTGTTCCCATACAACCCAAACTTGGCAGAGTCACCTCTTCCTGTTCACATAAAAAAAAGTCTCAAGTGGTTTTGTATCCTTCTCCTGTTCTTGTGCAACAGACTTAATGGGCTAAATGGCCTTTTCCTCCTTTGGCAGTTTACAGTCAATTTATGGCCTCTTCCAGTTCTTGTGTTGCAACATTGAGAAGGTTGAATGGTCTCATCTTCTAACAGGATGCAGGTGCGACATGCCCCATTATGGTTGCTGTGTGGAGGGGTTGGTTGGCCTCTTTCTGAATCTGTATATCAAGATACAGGAATTAATCGTTCTCCTCATTTGTTGTAACAGTGTCGAAGAACCTAATTTTGCAGCTCCTGTGTTTCAGGTTCGAGAAGTGGAATGGACTTCTCAGTTCGCTGTGTGATTGTCTTCTGTTTCTGAACCTTAAAACAAGATCATCTCTCATTCATGTAAAGTTTAATCGGCATTGGAACAACCTGCTCACCCCAAGTTAACGTGGCATCGTGGCTTACTTGAATAAAATTCCAGCTTTGTAAATAAGTAGATTCGGGGTTCAAACCCGAGCAGTGCGGGCAGCTCACAATAATCATTCCTTATTTCAACTACTCGCAAATGCGTTGTTGCTCTTCCAGCAGATTGTTGATTCGAACTGATAAAGTAGAAGGGCACAGCTGTTGACAGCACGCGGTTCCGGTGTTTACAGGAAACAGTGCTGCCAGTCCTGTTGCCTGGGTTTGACCCACATCAGAGAATAGGCAAAAGTGAGCTTCCACAACAATAAACTTGTGTGAATTTGTAATCCAGTGACATTTTCATGATAGTACAATCTCCACGTTGGAATTCACACTATGCGGGTTATTTCTGTGCTGTGTCAAAAAGACATTTTCACCAATATACTTTGTGATGATGGGAACTGAGGGGGTGGCAATTGTTCCGATAGTAAGGTTTCTCCTCTCGGGAGCCTGGATATAGTTGAGTAACTTTTCAAATTGCCAGGTAGCTGTCAGAGTTGGAGCTGGACTGAAACAGCACGAATGGTGTTGAGGCCCATAGCCATTGTCATACATAGTGCGTTCAGCTGTTTCTTCATGTCAAATGAAGCGAATCGAATTAGTTGTAGTCTGTCATTTGTGTCTCTGTGGGCACCGTGATGATGGTGAGGTGGATCACTGTCTCAATCTACTGCCTGAGGATTGTGCAGATATTACATCCTTGACTGTTACACTAATGGGCAGAGCTGCTCTATTATTTACGATAGATATATTTGTGGAACACTTTCCTTTAGTGACTTGTTTAATAGTCCATCACTATTTATGAACGGATGCGGCAGAAACACAGAACCTTGGACTGATCAGATTCCCTCCATCATGGAAACAGGCCGTTAGGACGAACAAATCCATACCAACCCTTCGGAGAGAATCCCACCCAGACCCATTCCCCAATCTCATTTTTACCCTGACTAATGCACCTAACACTATCGGAAATTTAGCTAGGCCCATTCACCTGTCCTGCAGATCTTCAGATTGTGGGAGAAAACCGGAGCACCCGGACCATCAACGGGGTATAATCAGTTTTAGGTACACATGGTTCTGAGTCTGGCATGTTTACGCACACTCGTCACTGAACCATATATGATGGTAATAGTGAACTCAAGGATTATATCGGGCAAAAAAAAAGTTGCAGACTGTGGTTAAATACAAGTCTGCTGCTGCCGCCGCTGTGGTCTAACGCACCACAGGAATGCCAGGAATTCTCTATTGAAGAAAGTTCAGAGATCATTGCAAGTATTTAAAGAGGATTTTTAACATAGACATGAATTGAGTTCATTGAAGAATTGGCAATGAGATGGGGATAATAAAGTTAAATTCGTCCATGCTCACCAGGTTTCCTAAACTGAACTCGTGCCATTTGCCTGCGGTTAGCAAATACCCCATATCATCATTTCACTTCATGTCTCCATTTAATTGAATGTTAAGTGTTGTAGTTGTACTCGCCTGGACTACTTTTCCTGACAACGTGTTACATATTAACACCATCCTCTCTGAGAAAGAACTGCCTCTTGGATCCCGTTTAAATTTCTCGCCACTCATCTTCAACCGATGCTGTCTGGTTTTGGACATTTCTCCCATTGGTAAATACTTAACTATTCACCTTACCAATGCACTTCAGCTTTTTGTGAGCCGCGATACATTCTTCGCCTCCCAAGCAAATGGGAAAAATAATCCCAGACTGTCCTTTCTAACCTTTCATCTCAAAACTCCAGTCTGCATTATATAATTGAAAACATTGTGCAGAAAAATCAGAGTTAATGTTTCTGGCCCAGTGACCATTCATTGTAATGCTAGCGAATAACATAAATGTTTCAGCTAATGACCCTACAATTTCTTCGAAAGCTTCTCACAATGACCTGGAATACACAAACAGATCCCGGTTATTTTTTCTACGGTTATGTATTTTCAGACCTCCAGCACTTCTTAGAGTCATAGAGCCATAGAGATCTACAGCACGGAAATAGACCCTTCAGTCCAACTCGTCCATGCCGACCAGACATCCCAATCCAATCTATTCCGATCTGCCAGCATCGTGTCCATATGTCTCCAAATCATTCCTATTCATTTACCCATCCAGATGCTTTATAAATGTTGCAAGAGTACGAGGCTCCACCACTTTTCTGACAGCTCATTCGGACAGGTACCATCCTCTGCGTGAAAAGGTTGCTCCTTCGATCCCTTTTATGTCATTTTCCTCTCACCCTAAACCTATGTCATCTATTTGTGGACTCCCCCACCTCAGAGTAGAGACTTTGTCTATTTATCCTTTTCATACGCCTCATAATTTTATTTCTTCTGTAATGTGGCATCATTTCAAAATATCACGACATGGATTTAATTTCCCGACTTCCTGAGCTTCCGTATCTTTCTCCTCAGCAAATACTGATGTGATATCTTTCTCCTCAGCAAATACTGACGTCGTGTCAGACGTCTCCCATCGAGGCTGGAACATGATGTAAGGCAGAGGGATTGGTCGAGTCTTTGCGAGGAGTGTGAACGCAGCATGGCGAGTCACTTATGAACTGCTATGTCGTTGAACTGTGAACTGTGTTTTTCCATTTTTACAGGAAGGGCTGTAACATTTTCCATTTTTACTGCGTTTGCTTTATTTTTCAGCTTTGTACCAAGATTCTGTCCCTTGAGGGGGAGGGAAACATTTTCTGTAAGATTGCGTCACATCTGGAGAGTTGTAAACTTTTCACTGTCCTCACATGAGTTTGCGTGGCAATACATGTTATCAACGGAAATCATCTCCTGTGGCACCAACATGGCTTTTGAATTTTAAGGGAGCCGATTTGCTCCCTAATTACTCCATTGACAATGATATACTTGTGGTATCTTTTGTGATTCTTGTCAACTTTATTTTCTAAAGCTTTCGTATGCCCCCTTTTCAATCTCATGGTTTATCAAATCACTCTACATCTCCGTGCTCCTTAAGGATTTCCCTTGATCCCAACAGCCTATACCTTTTCTTCCTTATTCTGAGCTTTAATATATTCTACCATGTCCTGTTCCCTAATCCTGCTAATATTGCCCTCACACTGACAGGAACGTGTTGTCCCTGAACTCTCATTATATCGCTTTTGGAAGATTCCCACAGACCAGAAGACCTGTGAATAATTCCCCCAATCATCTTTTCAACGTTCCTGACTAATGCTATCTAAATGGGCGTTGCACAAGTTTATAATGTAAACTTGTTGACCAGGTCCATCCTATTCCAGAATTATATTAAAATTATGATCATTTCAATCACTGGTCCCAATGTGCTCCTACTCTAACAGCTCAGTCAATTACCCTGCCTTATTTCCCAATTGTTAAGGGAAGGATACTATTAAACTGGATAGAGTGCAAAAGAAATTTACAAGAGAGTTGCCTGGGCTTAACAGTCTGAGCTACAGGGAGAGTTTGGACAAGCTAGGTTTTATTTTCTTTCGAGCGTAGAAGGGAGCTTTTTAGAGATGTATACGATCATAAGAGGCATGGATAGTGTGAACACATTCAGTCATTTTCTTAGCATGTGGGAATCCAGGGTGAGAAGGATCGTTGTAATGTTCGTGGGGAAAGACTAAAAGTGGACAACATGGTCAACGTTTTATACAGTGAGTGGTATGCCGATAGAATGACTGCCCAAGGAAGGAGTTGAGGCGGGTACGTTAGAAAGATTTTAGACGTATTTGGACAAACATATTGATAGCTGAAAATGTGTTGCTGGAAAAAGCGCAGCAGGTCAGGCAGCATCCAAGGAACAGGAAATTCGACGTTTCGGACATAAGCCCTTCATCAGGAGTCAAATATATTGATAGGTTACGTTAGGAAGAATCTGGGCGAAGTGCAGTAAAATGGGGTTGCATATTTGGATATTTTGATCTTCATGGATCAATTTGGTGCAAAGGACGTGTATCTTTGCTATGGGATTCTATTACTCCGTGTCTGCATGACTCTAACAAGCTCACTGCTGGCCCTTATACTAAAATTGGGCTTTTCTCAGGCCATTTGAATCCATTCTCTGTATAATTTGGAAGGGTATATAAAAAAGTTTAATATTCGATAAAGTGTGATAAAATTCGTTTTAACGTCTTCCAAAGTGCTTCAATTAGAGAGGCCTGAATACATTTGAACTGCGTTGATGTGATGCTGGACAGATATCTAGTCTAGGTTTAAAGATTATTGCACTTTTGTGGTCTGCATAGCTCCCTGTGCTGGAAAGATATCATGTCTGGGTTTATAGATCAATGCACTGCAGTGGTCTCTATAGCTCCTTGTGCTGGACAAATATCTTGTTCGGGTTTATAAATCAGTGGATTGCTGTGGTCTGCATAGCTTCCGGTGTTTGACAGATATCTACTCCAGATTTATAGATGAATGCACTGCAGCGGCCTGCGCAGCTCCAGGTGCAAGACAAATATCTCGCCGGAGTTTACTGATCAATGTAATGCTGTGTTCTGCATAGCTCCCTGAGCTGGACAGACATCCAGTCCGGGTTCATAGATCAATGCACATCTGTGGTCTGCAGTTTTCTGCACGTGGCAAATGGCTTGGTTGGATCAAACAGAGCTGGATATACACTGTGCACTGTGCTGAACAGGTATCTCCTCTGGGTTAATGGTTCGGTGTGGTGGATTAAGAATGTGATATAACTAACAATTTCAGCTGATCTGGTACTGCCTTTAGTTTATGTTCTCATTCTTGCGATTGGACCCTCCATGTCTAGCTCCATTCACGTTGCAGTGTTTCAAAGCACAGTACGTCATGCTTGTGAACACCCGCTTTCCGGGCAGCAGCAACCGCTATTTCATTCAGAAGCAGTGACCGTTCCCAACGTCTTTTGTTCCCCATGCAGAAAGAAAGGATGGTCTGTCAGATAAAGGCCGTCCCCTTGATACACGGCTCAAAAAATTCGCCCCTCACCACACCCCAGCGTCAAGCAATCTGATCAAAATATGCCATTTGTACGGAGAGCAAGTAAGGCACTGAGAACATCAGCGAGTATTGCATGAGGAAGATGGAGCAACAGTTCCCATGTCTGAAAGGGTCAGAGTGAACCCTCCAGTACACACTGTATCACTTAGTCCTGTACTCTCTCTCCATTTACGTATGATGCAGCCTTTAACTCTCCCTGAAAAATTCACAGGTTCGCATTCACGCACGTTATTTTCCATCTGCCAATTTGTTGTCAATTGCTGGTCCATTTACAGACTCTATGATAACCACAGAGCCTCATGGATGCCCAGTTTCCATTGCACGACGGTTTGGACGTTTGGCCTGACGCGCGGGAGGTAGGGCCATTTAACACAGCGGGTGGTATCTTCATTACGATGTGCAGACTTTACCTCCAACAGGACCATGTGCTGGATGTTCCTACAGACACTGTTAGGGAAATGTCCACCTGGGACAACTAGTTTGATGAGAATGTTTCCCTCTTGTTCGTTCTCCCTTCACTCCCCTCAGTCTTGCTGCTGTGTATTTGAGTCCTCACCCTTCTCAATCAATGGTGGAAATATAGAGATACTGTTGGTGATGATCATTGTCGCACAACACCGTGAGCACGTGCTGTGTCCTTACCTACCCCGATGTTAGTTTGATTTCAACATCTTGGGAACTGCGTTATCACGGAGGTGAGCTGTGGAGGGTAGTAGATGTCAATCATATGGATGTTTCTTTGACCATCTCTGACCTGTTACCATGAAATTTCCGGTTTCTGAAAACTATGTTGGGAAATTCCAGGGTAACTCATTCCCTGACTGTATCCAATGGCCCCACCACTGGTGAGTCTGTCCTGCCAGTGGAATAAGATATATGTAGGGATGGTGATCGGGCTTCATGAAACAGTAACCATCAAGTCTGATTCTGTGAGTATGATGATATCAAACTGTTTCCTGACACCGCAAAGTGAGGAATAATGGAGACAATGGAGCATGGAATAATAGATTAGAAAGCTGAATGGAAGACACTCTATCAGAATGTCTGTTGTATTCTTAAAACAGACTGAGGAAATCAGTGCGTGCATTGAGGGAAACGGATGTGATTTAATAATATTAGGTAGACAGGGTGACCAATACTGGGAACTGAATATTCTGAACATTTTAAAGCTGAGAATGCGAGAACTGAAAATGAGTAGGGGAAAAATAGCTGGATAAGGATAACATCTACATAATCATTAAAGAGGATCTTATATAACAATTCTGACCTCTTATCTTTATCTTATTCATTTTGTGTACAAAGTGATAATTCAATTGAGTTTGCGGATATATTCCCACTGCACATTTGAGTGGGTCTCACAACCGTAATGAGCGGCAGGTCCTTTGTGATGTGGGCCTTTATGAGTCCATCACATTCTGTGCCCGACGTTCCCCATAACACTATTGGCATGACATTCCCGGAACATTCTAGAACAAGTATTCTCTGAGACATTCTACAACGGACATTCTCCAGAATATTCGATAATCTACTTTCTCTGGTACTTTCTATAACCCTCTCGAACATTCTGGAACTGGCATACTATACCCGAACATTCCCCGGAACATTATATACCCGACGTTCTGCAAAACATTCGTTAACCAACATTGCACAGAGCATTCTGCAACCAACATTCCATATTCGACAATCTAAAACTAACTTATTCCGAGACCGTCTGTAACTGACGTTTATGGGAAAGTAGTATAACCCACGTTCTCCAAAACATTCTATAACCAGAACATTTATATCAGAACATCAGAACTGATAATATCTGGAATATTAAGAGCCAACGTTCTCCACTCTGGAGCATTTTATAACCGATGTTCTCCAGAAAATTAGATAACAGACTTGTTCTGGATCATTCTCTACCTGCCTTTCTCTAGAGCATTGTCTTACTGACGTTCTCCAGATCGTTCTATAACTGATTTTCTCTGGAACATTCTATGACTGACATTCACAGGATCATTTTGTAACTTACGTTCTTTGGAACATTCTATTAGTAATGTTCCCCGGCACATTCTATAACCAACTTTGTCTGGAACGTTCCTGAACTGACTTCTCGTGGGCATTCTATGTGGGGGCACGGTGGATACGTGTTTAGCATTGTTGCCTTCCAGCTCCAGGGGCCCACGTTCGATTCCCACCACGGGCAACTGTCTGTGTCGTGTTTGCAAATTCTCCCCCGTCTGTGTTGACTTTTTGTAAATGCTCCAGTTTCCTCCCACAATAAAAGGATGTGCAGGTTACGTGAATCGACCATGCTAAATTGTGCATAGTGTTCTGTGCATCACTCAAGGTTATGGATGGGGTTGTGGAGTGGGTCCGGGTGGGTTCCGCTTCAGAGAGTTGAGACTTTCTGGGCCAAATGGCCAGCTTCAGCACTGTAGGTAATCTAATCTAAATCTATAACTGCTATTCAATGGAATATTCTAAAATCGTCATGCTCCAGAACATTCAGTAACCGTCTTTCCCTTAAACATTCTATAACTGACATTCTCCCGAATGTTCTATTCCTGACATCATTTTGTCAACTGCCGGATGTCAGTAAATTCAGGATAAAAAAGCTAAGATCCCGAGGGAAGAGATCACATTCCAGAGAGAATGGGACATTGTTCTGAAGACCGTCCGGCAGTTAAATGGGATAATGCGTTTACCCTGTGCTCGCATTCCTTTATGATAGAGGGTTACCCACAAATTGGACTAACAGACAGAAATTCCCAACCTCCATTTGTCGTCAAGAAACTGGGAGCGAATCCTTCAGTGCAGCCACTTTTTCACCCTTCATATTAACAACTGGAACGAAGTGACCTGCGTCTGCTTTCGAGTGATTGTATGTGTGGGAATGCTATAGAAAACATTAGTTCTTCTGGATCTGTCTCTGTGTGTTTTGGGAGTGAGAGTTCTGGTGATTTATCAGTAATTCTGACCTTCCCAATATTAACTTTTGCTCCAATTACATGAATAAATCTCTGAATACAGTGACACATCTGAAAACCTCACTGGTCTTCAAAACACTGGGGAAAAGTGAGGATTGGTGAAGCGGGAGATCAGACTCAAGTTTAGAAATGTTCTGAAAAAGCACAGCAGGTCAGGCAGCATACGAGGAGCAGGAAAATCGATGTTTTGAGCAGGAGTCGTTCATCAGAAATGAGGTCCATTTTCCCGCTCCTCACTAAAACTGATCACTTTGCCTTCAGGGTAATGTATAATTTATTTGGTTTCCTTCCTCACAGCTAACGTAATGACGATCTACGTCCTGCTTTGTAAAGATTGTGGGTTGTCTCCATGTGTCATTCGTTACCTGGGGGCCATGGCCGTGGCAGATCTACTGGTCATTGTTCTCGATGTGATGTTGAAATGCATTCCGATTGTTTATCGTGAACAGTTTTATTTCTTGTACTTCATCCCCGTATGTAATGTTCACGCCGTCTTGCTTTATGCAGCCACTGATTGTTCTGTCTGGTTCACCGTTACTTTCACTTTTGATCGGTTTGTGGCTGTTTCATGCCAAAAACTGAAAAGGAAATATTGCAGTGAGAAAACGGCGGCTATAGTTCTTGGAACAGTGACTATCCTGAGCAGTTTAAAAAACATTTTCTGGTATTTTATGCTTGAAGGTTACTACCTGTTGGAGAACATTCCATGGTTTTGTCATATAACACGCGCTGTTTATTATTCCCGTGTTTGGGTCGCAATAGAGTTCCTTCACAACATTCTAAACCCGGCCATCCCATTTCTCCTGATCCTGCTGTTCAATGTTTTCACCGTCAGATACATTCTAGTAACCAGCCGATCCCGCAGGAGACTCCGTGCTCACACCAGTGGAGACGCTCAGTCTGACACAGAAATGAGAAATCGAAAAAAATCTATCATTTTATTGTTTGTGATCTCGGCCAATTTTATCCTGTTATGGTCAATATTAATGGTGCGTTCCATATGGTACCGGATGTATAATATTGGGTTTTGGTCTGTGTATCTACACCCCTTTGTGCGGGAATTGGGCTTTATGCTGCAGCTCCTCAGTTGCTGCACAAACACTGCGATTTATGTCGTGACCCAGACTAAGTTCAGACAGCAGTTGAAGAATCTGCTGATATATCCTTTCTACCATATTCATCAATCAATGAAATGCCCTCATTAATCAATCCATGAATCAATGAAATCCACGCATTAATCTATCCATGCGGAATTTTCCCAATTTCGTTCAATTGTTCAGCAATGAAGAGCCTGTCACTACGGCAATAAACTTAGGTTAAGCGTTGGTTTGTCCAAAAGTGTCCCACAAGGGGTTACAGGGACACATTTCCACGTTTCTCCAAATGAGAAATTGCACCATCCTACGGACTGGATCGACGACTTCAATTTGTAAACAATAAAAATGTTCAGCAGAAAGAGCCAAGCAGCAGAATGAACGATGTTTTGTTTGTCTGTGTGTTCAAAAATCTGAGCTGGAAAGAGACAGATACAGCCCCAAACCCTGGCCCTCAGGGTCGGATAGGGGACCTGGGTCTACGTTCAGGAGTTTGGTTTAAGTCTACCTGTCCATGCTTTCACCTCTGGGTCCCGCACTCCGACCTGGTGTTCAGCAGAATTCATCTCTCTACCCCGCTCCCTCCTCTCCAATCAACCACATTCTTCTGTAGCTCTCTCTCTCTCTCTCTCTTGCTCTATGCGCCCCGCCCCTTTCTTGCAGTTTGTGCTCTTTTCCTTTTCCTCTTGTTGTGCTCATTTCTCTCCCTCTCACTACACACTCTCGTTTTCACTCCCCCTCTCCCTTTCACAGTCTGTCTTCCCACTGTGTGTGTGTCTCTATCTCTCGCTCTCTCTGTCTCTCTCGCTCTCCCTTTCTCACCCCTCAGTTTTTCCACCTGCCTCCACACTTCTCTCCTTGTCACCTTGTTACTCTCGCTCCTGCTGTTTCTGTCTACCTTCCACCTTTCCATCTCTCCGACATTTTCTCACTCCTCCCAAACATCAATTTTCTCCATCTTCTCTACTTCCAAGTAGCCTCTCCACACTCCCAACCCCGTTTATGAGACAGAGGGAGAGGGAAGGACTAGCGAAAGTGTGTCAGATATGAGGAAGGGAGAAAGTTTCAATCAGAGAGAAATCGAGGGAGGTAGGGGAGAAAGAGAGAGTAAGAGGGAGAGTGAGCAAAGCAGCGAGGGTGTCAGTCAGCGGAAAAGGATGGGGAGGGAGAAGAGTATCAGGCAGTGGAAAGAGAGAGGGACGCAAACAGAAGGAGAGGAGGGTAGGAGAGAAACAGGAAGAGGAGAATGTGAGGTCTGCAGATACTGGAGATCAGAGCTGAAAATGTGTTGCTGGAACAGCGCAGCCGGTCAGGTAGCATCCAAGAAACATGAAATTCGATGTTTCGGGCATAAGCCTGAAGAAGGGCTTATGCCCGAAACGTCGAATCTCCTGTTCCTTGGATGCTGCCTGACCTGCTGCGCTGTTCCAGCAACACATTTTCAGCCGCGAAACAGGAAGAGGCAGGATAGAGAAGAGTCGCGGGTGTGCAGAGAGAGATAGAAGAAAGGGATTTTAGTAGCCGCAGAGAGAGACAATGAGTCAGAAGCAGGGAGTGTGTGATGGAGAGAAAGACCGAAACAGAGAGCAGGAACATGGATGAGTGAGGGAGCGACAGCGATAGAGAGACATTCAGATCTGGAGAAGGGAGGACCAAGGGAGTGAGTCAAACAGAGGGAGAGGGAAGGACGGGCTGAGGGAGAGAAAGACAGACAGAGGGTGGGAGGAATGGAACGAGAGAGAGAATGACAGACAGAGTGAGATATTCACTGAGATGGATAGAGAGAAAGAGCGAGACAGTGGGAGGCCGAGAGAATGAGACAGAGGGACGGGGGAGCAAGAGAGGAACAGTGAGAAAAGCGGACATAGGAAGGAATGAAGTAGCGAGACAAAATGTTAAACAGAGGAAGCGGGAGAGAGGGAACAACTGAGAGATAATCAGCGGACGAGCGGGAATAAGGGAGCGTAGAGGGTTAGGGAGAGAGTGAGAGAGGTTGCGGGAGAGGGATTGGGACAAAGAGAGAGAGTAATGGTGTGGTCGAGTGTGGCAGAGAGGAAGAGTGAAAGAGTATAGTGGCTCAATGATTAGCTCTGCGACCTCAAAACGCAATGGGCCCGGGTTCGATTCCAGTACAGCTGTCTGTGTGGACACGTGGGTTTCTGCCGCATGCATCAGTTTCCTTCCACAATTAAAAGATGTGCAGGTTAGGTGAAATGGCCATGCTAAATTGCACATTGTGTTCAGAGATCTGTTGGTTATTGGCAAATGCAGAGAAAAGGGTTGAGGAATGGGACTGGGTTGGTTACTTTTTGAGGATCGGTGTGAACTTGTTAGCTGAAGGGTTCCTTTCCAGACTGTCGGGATTCAATGATTGTGGGAGGGAGAGACAGACTGGGAGATGGTGAGGGGGTGGGGATTGAGAGTGGGAAAGGAGAGGGAGGAGTGGAGAGAGAGTGGGAAGGGAGAGAATAACGAGTTGTGGGGTGCGAGAGAACGAGGGTGGAGAGACGTTGGGAGTCAGTGAGAGAAAGTGGGGGAGCGAAAAAGATGGACAGAATGAGGAATATAGAATAGGGCAAGAAATAGAGAGTGGGGTGTGAAAAAAGGGTGGGGGAAAGAGTGGGGAGGGATAAAGAGGGGCGTGAATGGGGGGAGACAGAATGCTTGTAAGGGGAGGAAGGGAGTAGTGCGTGGGAGAGCGTTTATACGGAGAGGGAGCAATTAGCAGAGAGAGTGGTCAGGGAGAGCGACAGAGATTTGGATACAGAGCCAGATTTGTGGGGAGTCTGTGGGTGGCAGAGGAAGAGTTTGGGATGGTAGATAGAGTGAGGGGTGTTACAGAGAATATGTGGAGGACAAAAAGAGCAAGTAGGGGCGGCGACAGGCGGTGGGAGAATGGAGAGGCTAGAGAAAGTATGGTGAGCAGAGACTGAATGGGAGTGAGTGAGAGAGTGGGGGTACAGAGAGAGTGGTGAAAGAGTGAGAATAAAGAGGGGCGAGAAAAACAGTGGGGATGTAGAGAGAAAGCAGGAGGATCAGAATGAGAATGGGAAAGAGAGAGAGGCTGGATTAGAGAGAAAGCATGGGGCTGTGAGAGCCGGGGAGAGAATGAGAGGGTGCTGCGAGAGACAATAGGGATAGGGAGAGAAAGAGAGATTCTGGGGGAGATGAATTGTGGGGAGGAGAGAAGGAGTGGGGACAGAGAGCAAGAGTGGTCAGAAGGGAGAACGAGTTGCAAATGAAGGAGCGATTTGGGAAGAAGGAGAGACAGAGAGTGGGGGAAAGAAAAAACTTGGAAGAAAGAGAATGAGAGATGAGAGAGGAGTGTCGGAGAAAGGGTGTGGAGTGGAGAGAGACAAAAAGGCAGAAAGAGGGAGTTGGGTGTTGGGAGAGAAGGAGGGAGTGGGAGGAGTCGTGAAAGAGAGTGGTGAGGAAATGGGGAGGAAAGAGGTTTGGGAAAATGGAGAGGGAGAGTTGTAAGAGAGGACGGCGTGAAGAGGGGAGAGAGAGCGCTGGGGTTGGAGGAGGATGGACTGTGTTGGGGCAAGGGGGAAAGAGAGTGGTGGGTTGGGGGAATTCAGGGAGAGTTAATGGGTGAGGAAGTGGGGTAATGAGAGTGGTGGGGAAGGTTGGAACAGAGCATGGTGTGGAAGAGGAGGAGAGAGATTGGTCGAGTAATGATGGGAGAGAGCTTGGTGGGGGAAAGGGGAAGAGGGACTGGTGCGGAAATAGTGACAGAGTGTGGTTGGCTGAAGAGGGGCAGAGAGTGTGGTCGGGGAAAGAGTGGGAAAGAGGTTTGTGACGGTGAAGAGGAGGGCAGTGTGAGGTGTGGACAAGTTGGGGAGAGAGATTTGTGAGGCAAGATGGTGAGAGAGATTGGTGGGAGGAGCGGGGAAGAGGGGAAAGAGTGGTGGGGCAGGCCGGGAAGGGGAAGAGAGCGGCGGGGTGATGGAGGGGAGAGATTGGGGGAAGGGGTGAGAGGGGGAGAGAGAGTGATGCTAGGAAGAGGTGGAGAGAGAGTGATGTGGGAAGATAGGGAGTGAGAGTGGTGGAAGAAGATTTAAATAAAGGGGAGTGCACGTTGTGGTCAGAAGAGGGGAAGAGAGAATAGTGTGGGATGAGGAGGAGAGAGAGTGATGGAGAAGGGGTGGAGAGAGAATGGTGGGGAAACAGGGAGAGAGGGTAAGGTGGGGGAAGAGGTCACAAGAGAGAGTGGTGGGAAAGCGGTGAAAAGGGCGTGACAGATTTGCGCAGGTGGGGAAAGAGAAAGAGTGAGAGTGTTGGGGGTATAGGGTAAGAGGGGGAGAGCAGGTTGGGGAGAAGAGATGAGACAGTGGTGGTGGCAAGAAAGAGTGATGGGTGCAGCAGGTAAGAGGGACAGAGAGAGTGGTGTGGGGAAGGGAAGAGAGTGTGTTGGTGTGGGCGGAGGGAAGAGGAGAAGAGAGAGTGGTGGGGACGGGGAAAGAGTGAGAGAGGGAGTGGGGAAAGATGTGCAGACAGTGTGGTGGGGTGAAGAGGGGAAGAGATAGCGGTGGGAGGACGAGGAAGATGAGGACAGAGAGTGGTCGGGGTAGGGGAGGAGGGGGAGAGATTGGTGTCGTGAAAGGGAGGAGGGAAAGAGAGTACTGTTGTTGGGCGCATGTAAGAGGGGGACAGCGAGAGGTGCGGTGAGATTGAAAGAGGGGTGAGGCAGTGGTGTGGTGGTTGTAAGTGGTGGAGAGGTGGGTGGAGGGGCAAGAACGGGAGAGAGACTTGTGGGGATGATTGTGAGAGAGAGGGTAGTGAGATGGGGAAGTGGGGTAGATACAGTGTCGGGGAGGGATTATAAGAGGGACAGAGAATGTGTTGGGGAGAGAGATGAGCGAGAGCTGCGGTGGGAAGACAGGCAGAGAGAGTGGTGATGGGGAAGAGGGGGGAAAGATTGGTGGGATGAGCGGGGAAGAGGGGGAAGAGTGGGGGGAGGGGGCAAGACGGGGAGAGAGAGTGGTGGAGACGTGGGAACTGGGTGAGAGAGACTGGTAAACGAGGGTTTAAGAGGGAGAAAGTGCGGGATTGGGAAGAGAGGGGGAGAGCGTGGGAGTGGGATGAGGGGTAGAGAGAGTGGTGGGGCGATGAGAGGGAGAGAGAATATTGGGGAAGAGGAGTACAGAGAGTGGTGCGGAAGTGGGAATGAAAGGGAGAGAGTGAGGTTGGGAAGAGGGTTAGAAAAAGTGATGGGGAGGGTAAAAAGGGGAGACAGTGATGAGTGAAGTAGGAGTGACAGTGTTGGGGTAGAAGTGAAAAAAGGAAGAGCACATTATGGGCAGAAGAGGTGAAGAGAGAGTAGTGGTGTGGAAGAGGGGAGAGAGTGGTAGGGGAGGGAGAAGATGTCGCGAGAGTGTGGTGGGGACGGTGTGAAGAGGGCGTGAGAGTGTTGTGCTGGTGGGGAAAGAGTAGGAGAGTGTGCGGTGGGGCAGTGGGTAAGAGTAGGAGAGAGGAGTGGGGAGAAGGAGTGAGAGAGAGTGTTGGTGGGAAGAGAGAGTGGCGGTATGTGTGGGTAAGAGGCGGCGAGGGAGCGGTGAGGGGCAGGGGAAGCGGTGGAGAGCGCGATGGGTTGAGGGAAGAAGACGGGAGAGAGTGTGGTGGGGTGTGGAAGGAGGGAAGAGAAGGAGAGAGGCAGTGGTGCCGGACGGGGCGAGGGGAGAGAGAGTGTTAGGGAGGGTGTTGGGTTGAAGAGGAGGAGAGACACAAGCGGGAGGAGGGAGTGTGGGGGAGAGACAGCAATGGGTGAGTGGGTAAGATGGGGAGAGATAGAAGTGCGGTGAGTGTGGAAGAGATGAAAGATAGTGGTGGGGATGGTGGAGAGAGAGTTTAGGTGAGCGGTAATAAGGGCAGTGAGAGTTTGGTGGGCGAAAGAGGAGGACAGTGAGTGGAGGAGTGTTGGGGAAGTGCAGGGAGATTGAAGGGGAGGGGCCAAGAGTGGATAGAGATTTGTGGGGGTGGGTGAATGAGGGGGAGAAAGAGTGGTGGGGAATGGAAGAGTGGGGGAGATGTAGTGTTGGGGGAGGTGGTTAAGAGGTGGAGAGCGTGCTGGGGGTAGTGATGAGAGAATTGTGGTGGGAAGAGAGGAACGACAGTTGTTAGGGGAAAGAGGGGATAGACATTGGAGGGGGAAGAGATGGAGAGAGAGTTATGGGAGGAGCGAAGAATGGAGAGAGAGAGTGGTGTGGGGATTGGGAAGAGGGTTTGACAGTGTTGGGGACGGGTGAAGATGGCGAGACACAGTGGTTGGGGAACAGGGGTAGAGTGAGTGTTGCGGAGAGGTTGGGATAAAGGGGAGAGAGAGAGGTTGGGGAGGGGTAATGGGGAGAGAGAGTGCTGGTGGGAAGAGGGGGAGAGAGTGCTGGGGGCAAGAGGGGGAGAGAGCTTGTTGCAGGAGGGGAAAGAAGGGGAGAGAAAGTGGTATTGGGAAGAGGGGAGAGAGAATGTTGGGGAAGAGGGTGGGGCGATAGTGAGGAGGGGGAAGAGGGTGTGAGAGTGTGTTGGGGGAAAGTGGGGGAGAGTGTGTTGTCATAGAGCTGATGAGGCGGAGGGAGTGTGGTGTGGAGGGGGAACAGGCTGAGAGCGATTGGTGAGGGGATGGGTGAAGAGGGTTGAGAGTGGTGTTGGGGGTGCAGAGGGGGAGAGACAATGTTGTGGATATGTGTGAAGAGGGGTGAAAGAGTGCTCTGGGGAGAGAGGAAGGGGAAGGAGGGGGAGAGAACATTGTGGAAGGGGGTAGAATGGGGTGAGGAAGAGGGGAAGAGAGAAGGTTGAGGAAGAGTGGAGGACAGCGGTGGTGGGGAGGGCAGAAAGTGTTGGGATGAAGATGGGGACAGTTGTGGGAGGGGAAAGTGTGTGGTTGGTTCATGTGGAGAGACAGTAATGGAGGGAGGAAGAAGGGGCAGAGTAGTGGAGGAAGGAGGAAGAGGGGAGAGAGTGAAGTTGGGAGGGGTGAAGAGGTGGAGAAAACGTGGTGTGTGGAGGGGAAGAAGGGGAAGAGAGTGGTGAGGGCAGGGTGAAGAAGGGGAGAGAGAAAATCGTGGGGGAAGAGTTGGAGAGAGTGTGGTAAGAGGGGGGTAATAGGGGCAGGGAGAATGGCGTGGTGGGGGAAGTGTGGTAGAGTGTGTGGGTGAGGAAGATGGGGAGAGAGGGTGAGATGAGGTGTGAAGAGGCGGAGAGAGTGTGGTGGGGAGGAGTGGAGAGACAGTGGTGGTGTATGAGAGAAGAGGGAGAGAGAATGAAGGGAATGAGTGTGATGGAAAGGGAAAACAATGGGGGAGAGTGGAAAGGAAGAGGGGAGAGAGGGGGTGGTGGGCGGAAGAGGAGACGAGAAAGTGGTTTGGTGTTAGAAGGCGAGAGAGATTGTGTGGAAGGGTGGAAGAGTGTGAGAGTGTGTGGTGGGGGCATCAGGCGGAGTGAGAGTGGTGGCAGAGGGGTGAATACGGCGAGAAAGATTGGAGGGGAAGGAAACATGAGGGCGAGAGAGTGCTCTGTGGAGAGGGGTTAAAAGAGGTTGAGAGTGGTGTGGGAGGGGGAAGAGGAGCAAAGAGAGAGGTGAGGAGGAAGGAAGCTAGTAGACAGAGTAGTGTGGGATGGGGAAGAGGGGTGGGAGAGCGTTGGTAGAGGGGAAAGGGAGAGAGAGTGTTGGCACGAGGGGGAAGAGGCAGAGGAAGTGCGGTAGGGGTGAGAGGAAGGAGACAGAGTGTTGAGGGAGAAGAGTGGAAGAGAGAGTGGTGTGGGGACGAGGAAGAGGGGAGGGAAAGCGGTGGCGGGAGGCGGGAATAGTGGACTCACTATAAATGCCGGAGGAAAAATCACAGAAGCTCTTCACAGGAGGCTCCCAAGCACTGAGGATGTCACCGAGATAGGGGACCAAACGTCTGCAATAGAAATTCCAAGATCGGCAAACAGAACCACAACAACGAGCACCCGAGCTACAAATCTTCTCCCAACCAGTGGACAGAGTGTTCTGGGGAAGAGAGGAAGGGGAAGAGAGACTGCTCGGGGCGTGGGGAAAAGGGGGAAACTGTGCCAACACAGTTCATGGTGAAGAGGGGAAGAGACCATGGTGTGGTAAGAGAGGGAGAGAGAGAGTGGTAGGGGAGGAGGAATATGGTGATATAGTGTGATGGGGAAATGGGGGAGAAGAGTGGTTTGATAGAGCGGAAGATGGGAGGGAATCTGTTGGGGAGGTGTACGAGGGGGAGAGAGAGTGGTGGTGGGGCGAAGAGAGGCACGGAAAGTGGTGCGGGAGGACCGAATTGGGGAAAGTAACTGTTGGGGAAGAGGGGGAGAGAGAGTGCTTGGGGAACATGCAGAAGAGGACACAGTGGTGGAGGGAAGGGGAGACAGAGAGGTGCGGGGAGGGAGAAGGGGAAAGAGTGTGTTGGGGCGAGAGGAAGAGGATGAGAGCTAGTGGTTCGGGAAATAGAGTGAGGGAGAGTGGTGAATGTAAGAGGGCAGAGAGAGAGAGGTGGAGCGAAAAGGTGAGGCAAGACTCGTTTGGGAAGATGGAAAGAGAGAGGTGTCGTGGGAAGAATGGAGGCAGAATGTTGGGGAGGGGCTAGTGGGCGAGAGAGGTTGGTGGGGAGAGGGTGACGTGGAGCAGAGGTTGTGGTGGGAGAAGGGGGAAGAGAGTGAGAGATTGCAGTGTGGTAAAGAGGGGGAGACTGTGTGGTGGGGAAGAGCGGGAGAGCAAGTGTTCGTGGAGGGTGTAAGGGGAAGAGAGTAGTGTTACTTGGGAGAAGGGGAGACAGAAAGTAAGGGGAAGATGGGGTGAGAGAGTAATGTTGCTTGGGAAAAGAAGGGTAGAGAGAGTTGGGGGAATGGGAGAGAGAGGGGAAAACGAGAGGGGTAAGGGGAGGGCGAGTTTTCAGGGAAGGGAAGAGGGGATGAGAGATTGATTAAGGGGAAAGGGTGAAGGGGCTGTGGAGGGGAGGCGGAACTGAGTGGGAAAGAGTAGTGGTTGGTGGGGGACGACGTGAGAGATCCTGGTCGGGGCAGGGTAATAGTGGAGAGAGAGCCGTGGCGAAAATGGGTGAGAATGAGTAGTGGGGAGGAGGAGGAGAGAAAGTAGTGCGAGGACGGGGAAGAGCTGGAGACAGCGTGGTTAGGGAAGCGGAAGAGGGTGAGAGAGGGAGAGGTGGGGATGAGGGGAGAGACAGTGGTGGGGGAGCGGGGAATAGGAGGATATACAATGGTCGGGAGGACGTAAGAGTTGGAGAGAGTGGGGTGGGAAGAGTGGAGCGAGAGTGGTGCGGGAAAGAACAAGTGAGAATGTGTGGTGGGGAGGGGGAAGAGGCCGAGAGCGAGTGATGTGGGGATGGATGAAGAGGGGTTGAGAGTGCTGCAGGAGGTGTGAAGAGGAGGAGACAGAATGTTGGGGTTATGTGCGAAGAGGGGTGAGAGAGAGTTGTCAGGAGAGGAAAAGGTCCAAGTGGGGGAGGGAGAGTGGTGGGGGAAGAGTGGAGAGAGAAAATTTGGTTAAGAGGGGAAGAGAGAATGTTGGGCTGAGTGTAGAGGGGAAGGGGAGAGAGACTGCTGGGGTTGTGGGGAAGATGGGGAGAGCGTGTTGAGTTGAAGACGAAGAGGGGAGAGAGAGTGGTGGGGTACGGGGAAGGAGAGCGAGAGTGGTGAAGGCTGAGGGTGAGAGAGTGCTGTTTTGAAGAGTATGAGAGGCAGGAGAGGAGGGGACAGAGGATGAGAGAGCTTGTTGGGGAAGTGTGGAGAGAGTGTGTTGGGGCATGGGTAGAAAGAATGATGGGGACGGGGAAGAGGGGACGGAGATTGGTGGAGAAAGGAGGAAGAGAGCGAAAGGGTGGTGGGTATGGGGAATAGAGGGAGAGAGAAAAGTGGGGAGGGGTGAAGAGGCGGCGAGAATGAGATGGGTGGAGGCGGGAAGAGGGGAAGAGAGTGGTGGGGATGGGTGACGCAGGGGAGCGAGAATGGTGGGGAAAGGTGAGAGTGTAGTTAGGGGAAGCGTTAAGAAGGGAGGGAGAATGGTATGTTGGGGAAGGGGGAGAGATAGTGGGGTGAGGTGTGAACAGATGTAAGAGTGTGTGGGGAAGAGGGGAGTGAGGATGGTTGTGGGAGGGAAAAGAGAGGGAGAGAGAATGAAGGGGAGGGGGAAGAAGGAGAGAGTGTGTGGTGGTGAGGGGTTAGAATGGGAGAGAGTGGGTTGGAAAAGGGAGAGAGGTGTGTTGGCCAGAAGAGGGGGCGAGAGAGAGTAGTGTGCGAGGGTGGAAGATGATGTGAGTGTATTTTGAGGGAAGGGGTGAAGAGGGGAGAGAGAGTGGTGGGGAAGGTGAATTAAGGGGGAGAGAGATTGATGTGGGAACAGGAAAGAGGGGGAGAGAAAGCTGTGGGAGGAAGAAGGAGAGAGAGTGTGCTGAGGGTAAAGGGGAAGGGCAGAGGCACTGGTCGGGGAGTGGGGAAAATGGGAGAGCATGTTGAGTTGAAGGCAAAGAGGGGAGAGAGAGTGGTGGGGGAGGGGGAATGGGGAAAGCGAACGATGGAGGCAGGGGGATGAGTGGGAGAGCTAGTCGTGATGGGAGGAGGGAAGAGTAGGAGAGACACTGGTGGGTGCAGTGTGGAAGATAGCAAGAGGGAGTGATGTGGAAAGGGTGGAAAAGGACAGAGATTGTTGGGAGATGGGAGAAGTGGGAGAGAGTGAGCTGGGGTGGGATGAGTGGGAGAGAGTGGATGGGGTAGGGATGAAAAAGGAGAGACTGATGGGGAAGGGAGTGGGAGAATGGTGGGGAAGATGAGTAGACGGTGCTGGGAAAGATGGTGAGAGAATGGTGGAGGAGGAAAGAGAGGGAGAGAGAGTCGTGGGGAGAAGAAAGGGGGAGTGAGAATGATGTGGGGAAGAGGGGGAGATAGATTGGGGAAGGGGTAAGAGGGCTAAAGACAGTTGTTGGGGAATGGAGAAGAGGGTGAGCGAGAATACTGGCGGATTGGGGAAGAAGGGTAGAGAGAGGGGTGGGGAGGAGGGAAGAGTGGAAGGGTGATTGTCAGAGAGGGGGAATGGGGAGAGGGAGCCGTGCGGTAGGAGGAAGATCGGGCGAGAGTTTTGGGGGAGTTGAGAAGAGGATGTGCTAGAATGGTGGGAGGTGTGGGAAGAGGGGGAGAGAGATTGATGGAGAAGAGTGGGAGAGATAATTTGCGGGAGGGAATGTAGGGGAGAGAGAGCGGTGGGCGAAGAGGAGGCGAGCGAATGGTGTGGGAAGAGAGAGTGTCAGGCAAGAGGAGAAAAGCTAGTGATGAGGGGAGGAGAGAAGGGGATGGAGTGGTGGAGAGAGTGTTAGTGCGTGGAGTGAAGGGAGAGAGAGTGGTGGGGAGAGTAAACCGGCGGAGAGAGAGAGAGTAGGCGACGGGTGAAAAGAATGGAGTAGAGAGAGGCGGGTACGAGAAAGGGGTGGCGTATTGGTGGACGGATAAAGAAGAGATAAAAAGTTGGGGAGAGCGTGTGGTTGAGGAGTGAGAGTGAATTGCAAGGCAGCCAAAGAGTAGAGAGTGAGAGTGTGGTGTGTATGAGAGAGGGGGTGGAGAGTGAGAGTGTGGTGGGTGTGAGAGAGGGGGATGGAGAGTAATTGTGGTGGGATCAATAGAGAGGGGTAGTGGAGAGAGAGGAAGGGAAATATTGGGATAGCGTTAAAATGTAAGGGAAGAGAGTGGGGAGAGTGACAGTTGGGTGGAGAGAGAGTGTGGTGGGGGCAGAAAGAAATTAGGAGCGAGAGAAGGCATGGGATGACAGAGAGAAAGTGTGGTTGGGAGACAGAGAGTGGAGAGAGATTAGAGGGATAGAGTTTGTGAGCGGGGGAAAGGCAGAGACAGGGAAGGTGAGAGCGCCGTGGGGAGAGAGGTTGGGCAGAGATAGTTGGGGAGAGACAGAGATTGGAGGGGAGAAAGGGGCAGTGGGGTTGAAGAAAAATGTCGGGAATGAAGAGAAAGAAAGATTGTGGGAAGAGAGACAGAGTCGGAGGACGAGTAGGGTGGTGAGTCAGAGGGACAGTGTGACCAGAGAGAGCGAGAGTGTGTGGAGAGAGAGACAGTAGGGCAGAAGGAGGCATCGTGAGAGAGAGTCTTGGGAGTGAGCGAGAGCGAGTGGGGCTGGAGAGAGTGTGAGTGTGTGGGGAGAGATAGTTGGTGGGAAGAGAGTGGGGTGGTGGGTGACAGACAGTGTGGGCAGACAGAGAGATTGGATGGAGAGGAGGCAGGAGGGGAGATAGAGGCGTCGTGAGAGAGTCGAGGGCGAGTGAGTGAGAGAGTGGGAGTGGAGTGCGAGCGAGTATGGGGAGAGAGAGATTCTTGTTGGGGAGAGAGTGTGGGGTGGGGAGGGAAATATTGCGATCGGGCCTTGGGAGAGATTGAGTGGATGAGGGAGGGAGTGGTGTGGAGTGGGAGAATGTGGGAGAGCGACACTGAGTGTGGAGAGCGAGAGTGGGTGAGAGGGAGATGGCGGGCTGGAGAGAGAGACATTGTGGTGTACGGAGAGATTTCGGAGGAATTGAGAGTTGCGTGAGGGAGTGGGGAGAAAGCGGATGTAAATAAAGTGGGTCATAATGAGGCAGAGAGTGGGGTGGGAGAGAGAGATTGGAGAGGGTGGGAGCGAGACGAAGATTCGAGGTTGAGGGAGAGAAAGAGCAAGGGCATGGAGAGAGAGTGAGAGAGTAAGTGAGTTGTGGCTGAGTTAGAGTCAGGGAGAGAGAAAATGGAGGAAAATGTGAGGCGGAGAGAGAGGGTGGTGGATGAAAAAGAAGAGAGACTGAGGGGGAGAAGGACAGTGAGAGAGTATGATGTTAGCGGGGAGAGAGTGAGTAGGGGACAGAGCGTGAGAGGAAGATACATTGTGGCTGAGAGGGAACATTGGGGAGAGAGAGTTGTTAGAGAGAGAGGAAAGAGACAGGGGGCATACAGAGATTGGGGGATAGAGAGATGAGCAGAATATGAAGGGATCACACTGCGAAACTGGAGGCATTATCTTTGAGGCTAAACAGAGCCATGGGAAATGTCTAAGGAAGAGCTTGTTTATTCACAATTGTGGAAGCTAACAGTCAAGAGCAGAACATAATCCCTTCAGATCACCTCGAGCCTGCTGTACCATTCTGTAAGGTCAGGGTTGATTCTATTGTCTTTCTAATTCTACATGTCTTTCAGCCTTCAACAACATTCGCATTCCTCTGTCGACAAGAATCTGTTCACTTCCAAAAACCTCTAATCTCTTCCGCCTTCGGGGAGAGAAAGATTTGTAGTCACACACGTCCTTGGAGAGCGAGAGAGATATTTCAACTCCATCCTGTGATAAAGGAAAGCAACCTACTAACTCTCTTCATTAAGACCTGTATTTATACAAAAACTGTTTGGGACTTGTGCGCCTCAAGATGTGAATCCCTTGGTATTTTGCAGTGGGTGTTGAAGTTATATTTGCTCCTCTTAACGTTTGAATCCAGGCTGTTTAAATTGCCATTTTCTCACCATATATTCCAGTTGCGGGATGCTTGCCCACTTGTTCAACTTATCCTTGTGAGTCTGCATCCTCCTTCTGCCGTCTTCCCCATATATCTTGATGTCATTTGCAAATTTTATTGCGTCATGTTCTCTCCCCATTTAAGTTCATGAAAAAATGTTTCAGCCCTCTGCTTCTACGTGTTTTGTTTTTGTCGTGCACCATCCAGACAGCTTTTGTTTGCCTTTTGTGCTTAACTGTTTGTAAACGTTATCGAACGTTTTGGGACAGTCCTTGTTAGCTGTCAGACTTTTCTCGTAATTCTGCTTTGTTTCTCCATTATGATTTTTCATCTCAGTTTGAATCTTCTCTCTTCCATTTGTTTTTCAATTGCATTTTCTCCCTAACACGTTTCATTAACCCACATTTCGGCCGTTAACTTTTCTCCTTGATCAACTGACGTGATGTGCGTTTATTTGTTCGATCTTTCGAAAGTAAGAAAATATAACTTAATTGCAACTTGGTCATCTCCTCTTTAAAGCTAGGTCATTGCTTCGTTGCAGTCTCTTCCATCAACCTGTCATTGCAGTCTTTCTGGCTCCCCTACTCGCCTGTTGAAGGTGTATCTCTGCCATGTCTAACTTTGCATTAAGCAATGTTCTCTACTATCAACCTGAGCCTTCTGATATGATGACCATCGTTTCCTAGATATGTTCTCACTTGATCCATTTGGCCCTCCTCATAGCTAAGAATCCAAGTATCTTTATTGGAACCAGATGGATTTTGTTGACTATGACATCCTTGATTGATGCTGTTAACCTGGGCACAATGAGGAAGCTCTGGAGATCAAATTAACAGCGATTTAGAGTTTCCTCAGTTCAGGGTATTGGCTCTGAGCTGGCTGGCTGTAGCTACTGAAATGTTCACAAGAAAATAAAGGATTACCTGCTGACGGGATAACGGCCTCTGTGCAGTTATTTCACAATTTGTCAATTCTTCTTGGACTGGACACACGCTTTTTTCGGAGCTCTCCTGTATACAGTATCAGTCACTTCTCTCTCTCTCTCTCTCTCTCTCTCTCTATCTCTCTCTCTCTCTCTCTCTCTCTCTCTCTCTCTCTCCTTCTCTCTCTCTGTCACTTACAGTGTAATTGTTCAAATCTACGTCTGGGTGATTATTATAATAACTTTAAAATTTCATATTTCTCCCTAATTCCTCCGCAGGATTTATTTTATGTGCATCCCTCTCACAAGTTGATCGAACAATGTAATTGCACCTTTCTTATTCCTTCAAGCTTCTCTAATTGATTATGCCCTTGAACAGTGTAGAACCGTTTTTTTCCCCCAGCACTAAAATGCCATCCTTTACAAGCCTGGCAAATATGCCTCCTTTCCTCTGCTCCCTGTCTTTGCTGAGCAACTTGTACCACTTATATTTCAAAACCAATCCTCCTCTCCTTTACTCTTCTGTCTATTGTATTTGTGCATTGTCAACGGTAATCCAAAGTATACCTTGCTGGACACCATATATTTGGACAGTCAGTATTGTCCAAGCTGTGGGTTATTCACAGTAATATATTGTGTAGAGTGTTTATAGTTCGGGCCAACTGATATTTGGATTCTCAACAGCATGCAGCCTCTGAGTTGTACTCAGTAAGACAATGCCTGCAGAATTATAACAGCGACTGTGTGGGAGACTTAAGTTTGGACATTTGGCTGTGTACAACGGACGTGTTGTCCATAGTGATGCATTGTTTACTGTGTATAAGACTGGCATTCTTCACTCTTCTGAACGTAGACCATGTACACTGAACTGAAAAGCGCACAGTGTGATGCTGGCACCTTTGCAGCCTTTACCCTGGGTCAAATCCAGCTTATGCTGAACTCTAAGACACTGAATTGAGTCTTTTAACCAGTGACATTCATGTTAGATTCAAATATTTAACCCTCTGAGCAACTGTCCAACAGTTAGAAATTGTTTTCCCCTCACAAAGTTGAACTGGAAATATTTCTGCAAATTGTGTGCACTGTCAGACTTTTAGCCTGCTCCTGTCTCTCTGAGGAGAGTTAGTCTCCAGCTAATTCTCACCCACTGGGTTACTTTAAAGGATATAACAATAACAGGCAAGTTACTGAGGGCTCATGTGGTGCTTTCGAAGTGTCCCGATCTTCTTTCCAAGAGAACCGGTTTCATCGCCACCATCTCCTCATCAGACACGGGAAGCAGAAAACCAAATGAATCAAAGCAAAGAATAAAGAAAATTTACAGCCTAAGAATAGGCCCTTCGGCATTCCAAGCCGGAGACGAACCAGTTGTACTGTCTCAATATGTCGCCCAATTCCTATGCATCTGTGTCCCTCTGCTCTCCACCTAATCATGCATCTGTCCACACGCATCTTAAGCGAATCTACCGCGCCTGCCTCTACCACCTCTGCTGGAAACGCGTTACACACAGCCACACCTTCTGCATCAAGTACTTGCTGCGTGTATCCCTTTAATCTTTTCACCTATCACCATGAAAGCGTGACATCTCGGTTTTGGACCCTTTCCCCTGGGATAAAGGCTTATCTTTATCTACCCTGTCTATACACTTCATGAATTTGTAAACCCCAATCTGGTCGCCTCTCAATCTCCTTTTGTTCGAAGGAAAATGAACCTAACGTACTCAATCGCTCTTCATAGCTGGCACCTTCCAGTCCAGGCAATAGCCTCGTGAACCTTCTCTGCACCGTCTCCAAAGCGTCCACGCCATTTTGGTAATGTGGAGACCAGACTTGTACACAGTATTCTAGATGAGGTCTTGTACAATCTTAACATGGCCTGCCAGCTCTTGCCCTCAACACCCCACCCGATGAAGGCAAGCATACCATATGCCTTCTTGACCACTGTATCCACCCTGTTCAGCAACCTTCAGGGTACAATGGATTTGCGCTCCCAGATCTCTTTGCTAATCAACGTTTCCAAGGTTCTTCCGTTCACTGTATATTTACCTCTCGAATTAGACTTGTCTAAATGTATCACCTCACATTTGTCTTGATTGCAACTTCTACGGACAACTCTTCAGTATATCTATATTCTCCTGTAGTCTTTGACAGTCCCTTATGTTTTCTGCTATTCCACCAATCTTTGTGTCATTTGCCGACTTGCTGATCATACCAACAGTGCTCTTTTCCACATCATTTTATGTACATCACAAACAGCAGTGCCCCCAGCACTGATCCCTGTGGAACATCACTGGTAACCTTTCTACTTTTTGAGAATGTTCCATCAACTACTAGTCTCTGCCTCCTGTTACTCAACCAGTTCTTTATCCACTGAGCTAGAACACACTACACACCATATGACTTCACTTTCTCTATTAGTTTTCCATGGGGAACCTTATCAAATACCTCAATAATGTTCATGTATATTATATCAAAACCCTTCCTTCATCGATCAACTTGGTCACTTCCTCAAAAAAACTTCATTAACTTAGTAAGGTCTCCCCCGCACAAAACCATGTTGCCTATCACTGATAAGCCCATTCTTTTCTAAATATAAATAGATCCTATCCCTCAGTACTTTCTCTGGCACCTTTCTGATCACTGACGTCAGGCTCACTGTTTTGCAGTTACCCAGAATATCCTTGTTGCCCTTCTTGTACAGTGGTACAACATGGTCAACACTCCAGTACTCCAGCAACTCACCTGCGTTTTAGGATGCTACCAATATAGTTGTCAGGGCCGTAGCTATTTCCTTTCTCGCCTGCCTCAGTTACCTGTGATAGATCCATCCAGTCCTGAGGATTTGTCCACCTTAATAACCTCTGGCATACCCAACACATCTTCCCGACTTACGTCAACGTAATCCAGAGTAATCAGATTTCTATCTCTAATCTCAACATTCATTATGTTCCTCTCCTCAGTGAACACTGATGTAAAGTAATCATTCGGAATCTCACCCATTCTCTCAGGTTCGACAAACAGCCTTCCTTCGTCATCCTTTAGTGGTCCAAAGCATTCTCTAGTTACCCACTTGCTTTTTATGTGAGAATAAAAGGCTTTGTGATTCTCCTTCATGCATGATCCCTTTTAGCCTGCTTGATTCGTTTAAGATTTGTCATCCTCTTCTGATATTCCTCCGGGGCCCATTCTGTTGTTAGCTGCCTAAACAATACATAGGCTTCCCTTTACCTCTTGGGTAGTCGGACGATTTCTCCTGTCATCTACGGTTCAAATGGTGGCAATGTTTTGCTCAAAATGAAGAATGGCTGTTGCTTTTTGAAGTTATGATTGGCATGGGGAAAAGCATAATGTGTATGTTTATAAGTCCATTGCAATTCGGCAGAATATGTCTTCAAAAAAGGTTGCAAAATTATGCCTAAACCACTATTTATTTTTGTTTCCAATCATGTTGTTATGACTGTCCTTTCCGATTACATATCAGCTGCTGACACTGTATGACAGGACTGAGTGAGCTTCCAGCTCCCCCTTCGCATGACCAGACGCAGGTAACTAAATTTGAAATCAAATTTCCTCATTCTCTAACCCAGAGTAATTCCAGTTCCCATTGGAGTATCTCCAACTAGTCCTGAACCTCCTCAACCTCAAATATTTCTTTGAGGCAGACCTCAAGATTCACCCCCAGTGCTGTGGCACCAATAGCCACAGCCCAATTGTCTTAGAAATATCCAGCATGGAAACAGAATCTTTCGTCGACACTGCCCCCTCCCTCTCCCGCCACCCATCGACCAGAAAACCTAAATTAATCTAGTGCTATTTGTCAGCATTTGAACTGCATTGTTCAAACACTTTCATCTCATATACCTAATCAGGTGCTTTTAAAAAGATTGTCACTAACAACCTGCACCACTTCCTCTGGCATTTCATTCCATCCAGGTACCACATTCTGCGAACGTTGCTCTTTCGGACCCTTTTACGTCTTCCCCTTCTCAATTTAAACTTCTGCCCTCTGATTTTGGACTATTTATCATACTCAAAACTGATCCTCACGCACAACCACATGCACGCCACTGGTCAGAGGTCTCTGTTACAAAATGGAGCTCTCCACCATCACGCTGTATGCCCTTCCTTCAAGTCAATTTTGTATCCACTGGCCAAGTCTGTCTGCATTCCACGTGATCTAACATTTTAAGCAGTTTACCAGGTGAAACCTTGTCAAAGGCCTCACTGAAGTCCGTAGAGATAACATCTACCATTTTGCCCTGATCAATCTCTAGTCATTATTTCAAACCCTCTTTGTCAACGTCTGTAAACCTGAAGGAAATGGATTGGCTTCAGGAAGAAAGAGGATAATACCCTCACGTCTCCATCAAGGGAACTCAGTTAGAGAGGGTGGACAGCGTCATGTTCCTCAGAGTGACGATAAGCCAGAAACTGTCCTGGCTCCCCATGTAGTTGTAAGAGTCACTAAGGCATAACAACTCCTCTTCTTCTTGAGTAGGCTCAGAATATTTGTCATATCCATAAGGATACTCGTCAACATTTACCGATGGACCGTTTCAAAACATGTAGTCCAGATGCATAGCGGACCCCTATGGCAACTGATGTGCCCAGGGACATAAGAAACTACAAAAAAGTGGTGTGCACAGCCTATACCGTCAGGGAAGCAAACGTTGATTCATGGAAGTCGTTTATATGGTTCACAGCCACGGAAAGACTGCCAACATCATCATAAACCCATCACACTCCGGTAATGAACTCCTGCAGCTCTTGCATCAGGCAGGAAATGTAGAAGCCTGAACACTCGCACAAGTCGGTTCAGGAACAGCTTGTTCCTGGCCATTAATTGGTTAATGAATGGCGTCCCTAGCCTTAAATAACGTTGTTCTTTATATTGTTCTCGCCTAGCGCGCCTGTAAATGTAACTCCTATGCTTCTATGTAAGTCTGTTTAGTCTGTATGTCCTTGTTAATTATGATCTGCCTTTAAGGCTCATTAACAGAGCTTTTCACTGTACTTCAGCATTCTCGACAAAAAAAATGAATTAATCAATGAAGTTCATGACACATGATTTGCCATGCATCAATTCACGTTGACTGTCCATAACCAGAGCTTGACTTTTCAAATACATGGAGATTTTGCCTCTCAGAATCCTGCCCAACAATTTGCACACCACTGATGTCAAGTTCTCCAGTCAATGTTCCTTGCCTCTTTTTTTATCACCTTTCTTGAATAATGGCACGACGTTAGCCTTCATCCAGACTTCTGGCACCTCATCTATGACTGTCGATGGTACGAATATCTATGCTAGGAGTCCTACAATCACGTCTCTATATTCCCACAGAGGTCCAAGGTTCACCTGCTCCAGTCTCAGAGATTCTTTCATCTCTATATGTTTCAAAATGTCCGCCACCTCTCCTCCATGGTGAGGATATCGGCATTTAAATCTTCATGTTGCCTAGCTTCCATGTCCTTAACGTATTTGGAGAAGCCCTTTGAATTTTTCTCAAATCTGTTCGCAAAATCTAATTCATGTCCCATTTTTCTCCTCTTTCACTCTTAAGTCTGCTTCTACTACCCTTATACTCTGTAAATTTCACTCGATTCTTTCTCGTTACACTTAACATACGCTTCCTTATTTTTTTCTTGCTCAGATTCTCTGTTTCTCTTGTCACTCAGTATTCTCTGCACCTACCAGTTTTGCTCTTCACAGCAATCAGAACATAATGTATCCAAACGCTCCTTATTTCATTTTGAAGGCTTCACATTTTTTTCAGCCGTCCTTTAACCAAGAATATCAGACCACAATGAACTTTTGAAACTTCTTGCTTTATCCCGTCAAAACTGGCCAGACTCCAAATTCGAACTTTACCTTCGAAATCCGGTCTATTTTTTTTCCAAAATCGTCGTGAAAGCGAAAAAAATTATGATCACTTGCCTCACTTGCTCTCCCACTGACATTTCAGTCACCAATTCTGCCTTATTTCCTAATGATGGTCAATTTTGTTCCTTCTCGAAAAGGTATGTCCATATAGTGAAGACAAAGGCATTCTGCGCAGTTGATTAATTCCTCTCCATCCAATCCCTTAATACTACGACAGTCCCGTCTATGTTAGGTCAGTTACTCTCAGCATTACCACCCTATCTTTTTTTTTAATCAGCAAACTGAGATCACATTCAAAATGTAGGTCTCAATTTGCCGCTGACTATCGGGAAGTCTATTGCAATATCTTAGTAAGGTGATTAACTCTTTCATATTTCTCGGTTTCACTCAAATAATTTCAGTGGACGTTCTCCCTGGTAAAATCCCCCTCCACTACAGCTGTAATGTTATCTCAGTTAAAAGGGCAACATCCCCACCCCACCTTCACCTCCATTTTTGTCCCTTTTATTGCATGTATACCCAGGAAAATTACGCTACTAATCCCAACCTTCTCTGAACGACATCTCTGTAATTGCTATGATGTCTCTGTTCCACGTTTCCAATCCTGACTTCCCCGTCAGGCTCTTGCATTGAAAAATATGCTGTTTAATCCTTCACTCCTACTTCATTCTCTGTTTTGCTCCTGCCTACTTTGACTATTTTATTTACTTTTCCCACTACACCAGCCATGACTGATCCATTTTCTCACAGTCTCTCTGAATCCCACCTTCCCTTCTCGTCCAAAACCCCGCGGGTGGGTGCAGCAAATGTCTCAGGCAACCGATTAGGCCCCAACCAATTCATGTGCAGCCCATCCTTATACATATCACTTCTACTGCAGAAGAGATTCCAATGATCCAAAATTATATGTACTTCTCTCCTGCACCAGCTCTTCAACAATGCATGCACCTAGTTTATCCTCATATTCTTATGATCACTAGCATCCAGCACCGGGAGTAATCCCGATGTACCCTCCCTTGAGGGCCTCGTCTATAACTTCCTGCTATAATTTCTTATATCCTCTCCTTCAAACCTTATCCTTTCCGCTCTCCCTGTGGTTGTTTCTAATGTTTATATCGATCTCCGCTTTGCATATATTCTGAGCCGCTCTGAGACATGCTTGGCCCTGACACCCGGGAGGCTTGGCACCATCCTGATGCCCGATTAACTAGCCATCGATCAGATAAGCCATGACTTTGTTGCTAAAATTGGGAACTGGCTGTGCAAATTCACTGCCTTGTCTCAACTATTAAAACTGTGACAGCACTCATTGTGTGTCTGTTGAAAGGTCTGAGACGTCCTGGGATTCCAGAAGGCGTTGTCATTTATTTCCTTTAATTCTGCACCTTTCGTGCTGTGTCATCTTCTCAGCGGCTCACTCGGCTTTTCCCTCTCCTTTACCAGTTTTGTCTCTATACACCTGGCGTCTCCATTTTGCTTCATCAAACTGATTACTCTCTTCCTCACTCTGTGGCTCTCTCTCAGATCTCTGTGTCTGTCACTCGCCTCATACGAACACCCCCTCCCTTTTCAATTCTTCCCATCATCGTTTTCTGTTTCTAAAGATTTTTTTTCCTCCAGAGCTCTTATTTGTGCTGGTTTTATGTACCACTATTTGAGAGCAGTATTTTAAATTTCGACCTTCATATGCTGCCGTTGTGCTGATATTGAGACTGGGCAGCTCAGTTAGCTTTCTGCTTCGTTTGTGACACAGTGCGATGAAAACAGTGAAGGTTATCGAAATGCCGAGATAAAGACAGGAAGAGATAGTATGACGAGTAGGATTTTCGGACCCTAAAGTTAGCTAAGCTAAACAGCAAGTTGATAACTATTTCAATATTCCTTGATTCCCGACTGATCAATAACTGGTCCATTCAGACTTCAATGACGACAGAGACTCTGGACCCACAATTCTCTCTGGCAAGCAGTTCCAAATATTAACAACAATCTCAGAGAGAGAAAAAAGTCATCCTGAGGTTAGTCTTGAATTGTATTCCTTTTAGCTGAGACTTTTGTCCCTGCCTCTGCTAAAAGGGGAAAGGCCCTGTCAGCAATGACCCTGTCATGTCACCTGAAGAAACGTTTGTGTTTCAATTCGATCACCTTGAATTGTTTTGAGCTCCAGAAAGCAGTATCCCAAACTCCTTAATTGGTGCTTCTGAAGCACATAGAACTATTCCCAGGTTCAGAAAAAAGGTCATTCAATGCTTCAAGTGCATACTCCTATATCTTTTAATCTTGGTTCTGTTGTGCCTTTTCTTTCTTGCGACTCGAACTAAGAATATCTAATTCTACGTGTTCTCAAAATGTCCGTGATGCAAAAGTTCAAGGTGAGAGGGAAAACGTTAAGGAGATATGCATGGAAAGTTCTTTCCGCAACGGGAGGAGGGTGTCTGGAATGCTGTGCTGGCGGAGGTGGGAGAGACAGTCACGACAGAGTGATGCAAGCTGCATCTAAACAGATAGAGGAATGGGTAGGGAGCAGAGGAATAACGATCCGCATCCATATGGATAAATGTATGGTTATCCACTTTGGTGGCAAGAATAGGAAGGCAGATTACTACCTCAGTGGAATCAATTTAGGTAAAGGGGCGGTACAGAGAGATCTGGGTGTTCTTGTACACCAGTCAATGTAGGTAAGCGTGCAGGTACAGCATGTAGTGAAGAAGGTTGATAGCCTGCTGGCCTTCATAACAAGAGGAATTGAATATAGAAGCAAAGAGGTGATTCTGCAGCCGTACAGGGCCCTGGTGAGACCACACCTGGAGTACTGTGTGCAATTCTGGTCTCCAAAGTTTAGGAAAGACATTCTGGCTATTGAGGGAGTGCAGCGTAGGTTCACGAGGTCAATTCCTAGAATGGCGGGATTACCATGCACTGAAAGACTGAAGCGACTGGGCTTGTATACCCTTGAGATTAGAAGACTGAGAGGGGATCTGATTGAGACATATAAGATATTGAAAGGATTGGACACTCTGGCAGCAGGAAACATGATTCGGCTGTTTCGTGAGTGCCGAACCAGAGGACACAGCTTAAAAATATGGGGTAGACCATTTAGGACAGAGATGAGGAGAAACTTCTTCACCCAGAGAGTGGTGGCTGTGTGGAATGCTCTGCCCCAGAGGGCAGTGGAGGCCCAGTTTCTGGATTCATTTAAGAAAGAGTTGGATAGAGCTCACAAATATAGTGGAATCAAGGGTTATGGAGATAAGGCAGGAAGAGGATACGAATTAGGAATGATCAGCCATGTTCATATTGAATGGCAGTGCAGGCTCGAAGGGCTGAATGGTCTACTCCTGCACCTATTAACTATTGTCTATTGAATGTAGATTACTCGAAAATAGGCGGCAGATTTTGATAGAGGATCTGGATTCGCACGGTCTTTGGTCTTTGTTCTTACCACTTTTCAAATGTAACCAAAAGAGAACTGAAGCTAGAGTAGCTTATCTATCGGAAACCTTGCACGATTTGATACACCATCCTACGTAAAGGCTGTTCTAATCCAGTAACAGCACATAAACACACCCCTCGGCAACAAAGAAAATTGAAATGCAGATTCTTACAGGCAGGAGGGAACACGAAGTGAATTTTTTGTCAGACTGCAGCACGGGAACATGCATCACTTGCTTCGAAGGTCACCTTGAATGCCATTGCAACATTAGGGAGGCGGGGCGGGATAAATTCAGGCATTAGTTAACACCGCTTTCAGGATGTCAAATGCCTTCGGACAGATTGTTATCCCCTGAAACTTATGCATTTCTTCAATAATTCTGTGATTGAATTTGTCATACGACTAACATTTAGTACAAAGTTATGATAAATCTCCCTCAATTCCAGAAATCGTAGTACTGCTGCCTTTGTCCATTCTATGGGAAACTCCCGAATAACTTTTGTTTAAGTATTCCATAGGGTTATCTTTCCATGCCCAGTAACATAGCCCAGGAACGTAACGTGGGCTTTGTCGAAATCAGTCTTCACCCTATCTATCATCACGTTTACCTCCAAAATTTGATCAAATGATTCCAACAAATTCTGAAAATAATCCTTCCATCTATGACGAGAAATCAACAGGTCATCGATTTGTAACACGCAATTAGAAAATACTGGAATTTCTTCATTGATTAATCTTTTAATTATGATTGGAAAACCTTTCCTTACAAGCAGCATCATTTAAAATTGATACAGACCACTTGGTGTTCCGGAAACCACAATTGTCTTCACTCTTTCAGGTAAGGTTACCTGTCAGTATCGTCTGAGTAAGTTCAACTAATAAATATAAGTTTATTTTCCTACCTTCTGAATACAGTATTCTAAACGGATCGGATATGAATCAGACTTCGTAATCAAAAGGGAAAATTCTGGAAAATCTTAGCAGGTCTGGCAGCATCTGTAAGGAGAGAAAAGGGCTGACGTTTTGAGTCTAACTGACCATTTGTCAAATCTCCTAAGGAAGCGTGTCTTAGGAAATACCTTGTCGGTTAGACTCAAAATGTCAGCTCTTTTCTCTCCTTACCGAAGCTTCCAGACCTACTGAGCTTTCCACATTTTCTCTTTTGGTTTCAGATGCCAGCATCCGCAGTAATTTGCTTTTCTCCAGACTTTGCCATCATTGACTTTGCAATAGTCCACACATAACCGTTGAGTACCAACTCGTTTTTCACATCATTACTGTAGATGAACTCAAGTCCCTGCAAGGAATTTTGATTTTCTTGCCTTGGAGAACGTGTTCAATCATTTCTTTTTTCAATCTGAGACATCTTTAGAATGTTAAGTCTATTAGAATATTTCTTACTTGGAACAGTATTTCCTATACCTTCATCATACATAATTAAATAACTACTTTCCTGTCTATTCCCACGTATCTCCACGTGCATTAGTGATAACTCTTTCAGATCATTTCAATTTTCCTCTGCAAGGCAACTTAACAGTTTATCGCAATTTTTGATACCTTCCTCATTGTCGAGTTTAATTTGAGGAATGCCAAATTCAGAATCGTCTGAACTTGGTTCTGCACTCTGCTGCACTCAGTAAACTTTCCGTGTTTCTGTTCCTTGTCTTTCAAAATAACTTTAGTGCATGTTCACATGACACAATCTGTCAGATTTATTTCTATCTGGAGTCTTTATCAAATAGTTTACCTCACCCAGTCTCATTTCGACTTGATAACGTCCACTAGTCCTTGCTTTTTGCTATTCACCCAACACTGGAAGAAACATTAAAATTTTGACTCCATTAACAAACTTGTGAGTTTTTGATTTCTTGCCTGCTTCCTGATTCATGATATACTGGGATAGTTGCAAATGTTGTCTAGCCGACTCCACTGCTCTAATTAACCAATCCTTAAATTGGCACGTGGTCGAAAAATGTGGTCTACCTCACAAATTTCTCCTGAATTAACTTTAGTGGTCCTCTCACCTCATGCCAAAAACGAATTGAAATGGATTGTGTTTGCTCGATTCATTTGGTGTATGTGTATTAGCAGAAAGGAAAAACATGATTATTTTGCTCCAAACATCTGGATAATGTTGAGTACATGCCTCTAACGTGTTGTTTCACGTCTAATGCCACCTTTCCCCCTGCAGTTCTGCATATTACGATTGCATCTGGATTGCTTCATTCCGAAACTGTCCCTAACTTCCCTGAATAATTATGATGGTATATCTGATTGGAAATCTGTCAGTAGTCCTTCTGTCATGAAACATGTGAGCTATTCTTCTATAATACTTTTTGATGTGATATTGCGCAATGGAGTGGACTCAGGAAATCTAGTGGACATGTCTTATTGTTAAGGAATACTAATTACCACTGTTTGTTGCACGTAGGGATCTTACATAATCCATTAGAACCATTATTCAGTGTGCTCCCGGGGTAGGACAGCGGGATACCCTCTTAATGATGTTGACTTTATTACTATTTCCGTTTTTCTAATGTGTTATATGTCTGGCAAAATTCAACTGCATTATTATGCCGTCCAGGCCAGTAGATATTTCAATGCTATTTTATTTTGAGTTTGCTTATCCCTAAATGGCCTTCTGCTGGTAATTAATGCGATGGCCACAGCACCTCCTTTCTATAACCCACTGGTAATGCCACTTGATGAATTTCTGGCCATTATTCAACTGCCTGGACATGTGATGGTTTCCATTTTCTCATCAAGATATCATTTTTAAAATTGCAGCATTCAGGGATACAGTCAGTATCTTTTTGTGGTTTTAGTTATTTTCATATAATTGATACGAATTTCAATCCTTCTGTTGTTTCAGTCAGTTAAATTATCTAAGGTAAAAATATGCACTTTGTCCTACACCTGTCCATGTTTTGTCTCAACCATTTGATCGAACATGGTTTCAGACAATTCAATTTCAACATCTTTATCAGTATTCTTTGAATGCTCCTCGTTTTATTTTTGTTTTGATTGGTGACTTTGCGACCTTTTTACCACACAGTCAGATAATTCCCAAAATGTATTTTCTGCAACAACCTTTGTTGGCCGTATTTTACACTGGTGTTTCAATAACGGAAGGCTGTCTCTGACCAAGCTATTTCCTTACTAAGGACGAATTGTATTCCTGGTGTCGAGATTTTTTTTTCCCAATACGCCTGCCACCAGTGTTCCACTTTTAATTGGACCCTCTACCCTCACAGTACATCTTGGAACACTTTTTCGTCTCACTATTAATTCCACATACTGGCACGTTTTCTGGAAATAGTCCTTCTGAGTTACACATGTCAGCATCTCTCAACCTGAAAGATTAACTTGATCCTGTATCTCTTAATACTGTATCATCTATTGGCTGTTCCTGACTTATGTGAGTTAACCTTACCTTCGAACATAAATAGTTTTCGACGATCTGGCACTTCGTCCTTACCCAATGTCGATGACTTTATTGCAGTGAAAACATCGGAGCTATTAAACTTCAATTTCCCCTTCATGGCTTTCCATTTTACATGGACCTGCTTGAAGTCTACTAAATCATGAGAGGTATAGAGAAGGTGGAGAGCAAGGAGCTTTTCTTCCCAAGGAGTTGGAGCCTCAATTATTGGGGTTACGAGTTCAAGGTGGTGGGAAAGTGTTAAGGGAGTTATGCGTGGAAGGGTCATTAAGCAGAGCGTGAAGGGTGTCTGAAACGCTGTGACAGCGAAGGTGTTGAGACAGACATGACAGTGTGATTTAAGATGCATCTAGATACATATACGAATGGGCAGAGAGCAGAGGGATACAGATGCTTCGAAAATAAGTGACAGGTTTACCTCGAGGATCTGGATTGTCATGGGTTTGCAGCCTGTTCCTGTGCTGACGTTTTCTTTGCTCTTACCACTTTTGAAACGGAAACAAAAGCAGAATTTTGAATAACTTAAGGATAGGAAAAGTTGCATGATTTGGTGCATCAACCTAACTAAGGCGTGTTCCAATTCAGTAAAAGCCCATATGCCTGCCCCTTGGCAAAAAATGAAAATTGAAATGTAGATTCTTATAGGCAGGAGGGAATAACATGCAAAGAGATGTCTTGTAAGATTACAGCACTTGCATCAGTAGATACCAGGAACGGTACTGCAAAATTGAATTGAATTGAATTGAATTGAATTGAATTGAACTTATTGTCACTGTGCCGAGTCACAGTGAAAAGCTTTGTCTTGCAAACAATGCAGGTAGATCACAGAGTGAGCATAGATAGTAAATAACAGGTAAATGGGGGCAAAAACAAAAAGACAAGTACAGGCAAAGTTTACAAGTTCGTAAGTCCATTCACTATTCTAACAACAGTAGATTAGAACCTGTTATGAAACCGCATTGTCCGTGTATTCATGCCGTTGAATATTTCAAAAAATGCCAAGGTGGGATGGATCTTTAAGAATGCTGGCGGCCTTTCCTTGACAACAGGCCTGGTAGATGCATTCTATAGATGAAACGTTGGCCTTTGTGATTGCCTGGGTCGAGTTCACCAGTCTCTGTAACCGTCTCCGATCTTGAATGGTGCAGTTGCCATGCCATATAGTGAGCATCCAGGCTGAATGCTCTCGACGGCGCAACCATAAAAGTTTCGGCAAAAGCCCTTCATCAGGAGTAGAGCCCGGGTACCTGAAGAGTGAAGAGATGAATAAGATAGGGCGTGGGGTGGGGAGTAAGTAGCATAGTTTACAATAGGTGAATGGGGGTTGGGATGGATGTATAGGTCAGAGGGGCGGCTGCGGGAAGGTAGCAATGAGTACAATGGGTGAATGTGGGTGGAGTTGAAGGTGATGGGTCATAGACGAGGGCGGAGTGGATAGGTGGAAAGGAAGATAGGCCAGTATGACAGGTCATAGGGACAGTGCTGAGCTGGAAGGTTGGAGCTGGGGTGAGGTGCGGGAAGGGAAAATGTGGAAAATGGTGAAATCCACATTGATGCCATAGCGTTGAAGCAATCCGAGGTGGACGATGAGGCGCTCTTCCTCCAGGAGTCAGGTGGTGAGTGAGCGGCAATGGAGGAGGCCCATGTCAGAGGGGCGGCTGAAATGTTGGGCCACAGGGTGGTGGGGTTGATTGGAGCGGGTGTCCCGGAAATGTTCCCTAAAGTGCTCTGCTAAGAGGCGCCCTGTAACCCCAATTTATAGGAGACCGCATCGGGAGCAACGGATACAATAAATGATATCGATGGATGTGCAGGTAAAATTTGATGCATGTGGAAGGCTCCTTTGCTGCCTTGGATAGAGGTGACGGATGCTGCCTGACATGCTGTCCTTTTCCAGCACCACTCTAATCTCAACTCTGGTTTCAGCATGTGCAGTCCTTGTTTTTTATCTAACTTTTAAAGCTGGCAAGAATATTTCCCATTACATCAAATTTCCTCAGCTGATTTCCACATGAAGTTTCCAAAATTAGGGATGATTAATATCGGGAATGAGCTAGCACAGCTTTCAGGATGTCAAATGCCTTTCGACAGTCTGTTTTCCACTGAAACCTTTGGCATTTCTTCAGACATTCCGTGATTGAAATTGCTACACTACTAAAATTTGGTACGAGTTTCCGATAAAACCTACTTAATTCTATAAACCGTAGTACTGCTTTCTTTGCCGATGGGAACTGCCCAATAACATTTGTTTCAACATTCGTTCGGGCTATCTGTCCAGGTCCATTAATATAGCCCAAGATCATAACTTGGGATTTGCAGAATTCACTCTTCACAATACTTATCAACAAGCCTAACTCGCAAAGTTGATCAAATAGTAACAACAAATTCTGAAAATGATCCTTCCATGTTAGAGTAGAAATCAGCAGGTCATCGGTATACACCACTCAATTAGGAATTGCTTCAATGATTAATCTTTGAAATGTGACTGGTGCACTTTTCATACCATAAGGCATCACTTTGAATTGATACAGAACACTTGCTGTTACGCAAATCAAAATTTTCTTCTCTGTTCCAGATAACGTTACCTGCGTGTCATCGGAGTAAGTCCAACTAAGAAATACAAGTTACTTTTCCCATCCTACAAATGCAATATTCCAAACGTGGAATTGGGTCGGAATCAGACTTGGTACTCATGGAGTTTGCGATAGTCCACAAATAACCATTGGATACCAACTGGTTTTTTGCGCCATTACTGTAGGTGAGCTCCAGTCTGCACAACTCAATTTGATCTTGTTGGCTTGGAGAATATATTCAAGCATTTTTTTTTTCAATCTGTGAGATTTTTAGAGTGTTAAAGCTATTCGGATGTTTCTGATTTGGAACAGCCTTTCCTATAACAATGTCATGCATGATTAAATTATTAATTTCTGTCTATTCCGACGTATCGCCCCATGCAATAGTGAAACTCTTTCAGGTCATTTCATTTTTCCTCTGCAAGCTAACTCAATACTTTAACCCGAGTTTTGATACTTGCCTCACTGTCTAATTTAGTTTGAGGAATGCCAAATTCAGACCCGTCTGGCCTTTGTTCCTGAGTCTGTTTTATTTAGTAAAACATGTTCTTTTTCCATTGCTTGCTCATCGAAATAACTTTGAGCATGTTCACATAACACACTGCGAGATTTCGGGTTTTCTGGAGCCCTTATCAAATATTTCACCTCACCCAATCTCCTTTCGACTTGATAAGGTCCACTAATCCTTGCTTTTAACTTTTCACCTATCACTGGAAGAAACGCGAACACTTTATCTCCGTTAGCAAACTTGCGAGTTTTTGATTTTATGTCTGCTTCCTGTTTCATGATATACTGCGATATTTTCAAATGCTGTCTCGCCAACTCCACAGCTCTAATTAACCATTCCCTAAAATTCGCACATAGTCCAAATATGTGATCTCTGAATTCTAACTTACCAATACCTCCTTAATTTATTCATCCTCTCGCCTCATGCCAAAAATGAATGGGACTGGACTGAATATGGTCGATTCATTTGGTGCATCTGCAATGGCAAAACGTAGAAAGAGAATTGGTTAATCCCAATCATCTGGATAGTGTTGAGTACAATCCCTTAACATGTTGCTTCACGTCTGATGTCACCTTTCTCTCTGCTATTCTGTATAGTACGCAGTGGATTTGAATTGGTTTATTCCTAAATTGTCCATAATTTCCCTGAATAATTGCCATGTTGTTTCCGACACTCCATCAGATTGTAACTCTTTGGGTAGTCTGTATCTCATGAAATATTTGAGCAAATCTTCTACAATCCTTTTAGCTGTGATATTATGCAATGTCATGCTCTCAGGAACACCTATACAATGTATTCACCAAAAACGGATACCCTTGCAATTTCATCAACAGATGCCTAAGGGAAAGACGACGGAAAGAGGACATGCCGCAACACAAAGGACGTGCCACACTACAATACATCCCAAGAGCATTTCCGAACTGACAGTCAGACAACTGCAGCCACTAGGATTCATAACAGCACACAAACCAACAGCCACTCTCCTCAACAACTCACCAGGACGACGGGTCCGATACCCAGCATGAGCAAAACCAATGTAGTGTACAAACTCCCATACAAGGACCGCACAAAACACTGCATAGGACAAACAGGAAGACAGCTAACGGTCCGCATCCATGAACACCAACTAGCCACGAAACGATACGACCAGCTGTCCTTAGTAGGCATCCACTCAGATGACAAGCAACATGAGTTCGACTGGGACAGCACTATTTGTATAGGACAAGCCAAACAGAGAACAGTCAGGTAATTAATAAAGGCATTGCATTCATCCACAGATTCAAACAATAAGCACATCGACTTGGATCCAAAATATCGGCAGAGGACAGCGCCAACTGACAACCGGAAGTGGCAGATACAAATCATTACAAATGCCGGAGGAAACATCACAGAAGCGCTTCATAGGAGGCTCCCAAGCACTGAGGATGTCACCGAGACAGGGGACGAAACGGCTGCAAAACAAATTCCCAGCTCGGCGAACACAACCACAACAACGAGCACCGACCAACAACTCTTCTCACAAACTTTGAGTGTTGAGTCTTCAAAGGCTTTCCATTGACCAGCAATGACTGACGTCACTGTGAGACATACGCAGAACGTCCATGAAATGTGTTCATTCCCAACTCACCTCTCCAGTGCAATTCTCTTCATCTTCAGACAACGTTTTCCAACTGTACGTGCATCTGAAAACTCCTTCTGGATATCATCCAAACACCAATGCGTTGTAACTGCATGGGATTAATGGCTTGTCCAATGACAATTTGCATCTGATTGTTCGGGAAGGTGAGCGGCCAAATGAGAGATGGGAACTGATCTAAAGTGGTTATAATTGTTCTTTGCTTTATTCTGATCTGGCCCCACGCGATGTATTCCCGAGATTGTGTATCTGTCAGTGTTAATGTATAGGGCGAACGGACTGGACGGAACCGATACATGCACGAGTTTCAAATATTAGATTTAGGATACTGTGACAAAGATTGCCAATTGCCAATGTCTTCAGTGGTTTGTTGATCTCATTTGGTGTGAAGATAATTGACTGTAAACATACATTTTGTTTTATAAGTTTCAAAGAAATGTTTCTATTTGTTTTGTTACACTTTTCATTGGTTTAGCTTCTTCATCTACTCATCAGCCACAACAATAGTGCAACCGTCAAGGCTGATGTCTTCGTAAGAAACTTAACTCAGAATTGCTTAGAGGGTAATGATTTACAGGATCCTTCAGTGGTCCACCACATCACAGGTAACAGTCTGCATGCAGTTTGTTGCATTCCACTTGACATCAAGAAAAGGCTGCAAGCACTGGATACTGCAAATTCCATCGGCCTTGATAACGTTCTGGCAATAATACTGAAGACGTGTGCTCCACAACTTGCTGGTACCCTCGCCAAGCTCTTCTAGTTCACTGCAACACTAGCATCTACCGACATTATGCAGGGTTGCTCAACTATATCCTTATAGAAAAAGCAGGACAAATCCAACCCGGCCGTTTGCCGCCCAATCCGTTTATTGTTCATCATGAGAAAAGTGATGGAAGGGGTCATTCACAGTGATATCAGCAGCAATTACTCAGAAACAACCTGCTCAGTGACGCCCAGTTTGTGTTATGCCAGGATCACTCAGCTCCAGATCTCATTACACCATAGTTTAAACACGGGCATATGAACAGAATTACAAGGGTGAAGTGAAAGTAGCAGCCCTTGATATCAAGATCACTTTTGACAGAGTTAGGTATCAAGGATCACTGGCAAAATTGGGATCAATGAGAATCGGGGCTAAACGCCTCACTAGTTAGAGTCATACCTGGTGCAAAGGAAGATGGCTGTGTTTGTGGAGGATCAGTCTTCTCAGCTCAAAAATATCTCTGCCAGAGTCTCTCCGGGTCGTATCCTATAATTAGCTACATTATCAAAGACCTTTCCTCTGTTCACTATTGAAAGTGTAATGTTCTGCACCATTCGCGACTGCTCAGATACTGAAGCAGTTCGTGCTCAAATGTAACAAGATATGTATAATATCCAGACTTATGCTAAGAAGTGACTAATATCGTTCGAGTCACACAAATGCTAGACAATGACCATCACCAATAAAGGAGAGTCTTAACATTGCCCCATAACATTAAGTGGTATTACCATCGCTGATTCCACAGCAGTCAACAACATTGGAGCTAATATTGACTATAAACTCAACTGGATTCAGCACATGAAAATATTGACTTTAACAACAGGCCAGAGGTAGCGACACTGCGGGGAGTATGTCACTTCCTGACATACCACAGTCGATCTGCCATCTACGAGGCACAATTCAGGATGAATTGCGGTGGAGTACTCCCCAATTGCCGATATGGTACAAGTTCAAAACGAATAAAGAACCTTAACCCTATTAAGGACAAACCAACAGCTTGACTGGCAACACACCAACGAACAATAAATCCCTCCAACACCACATCTCAGTAGTAGCAGTGTTTACTAACTGCAAGATACACTGCGGAAATTCAGGAAAGTCTCTCAGACATCGCCTTACAAATCCAAGACGACTTCCATCTAGAAGGACAAGAACAACAGGCAAGTGGGAACAGCACTACTGACAAGTTCCTCTCCAATCCACTTACCATCCTGGCTTGGAAATATACCGCTATTCCTTCACATTCATTGTGTTAAAGTGTTGGAATTGCCTCTCTCCTGGCTTTGTTGGTCATCCCACAGCATGTGAAATGCAGCGATTCAGGCAGGTCGCCCACTACCAACTTCTGAAAAATGTGTTGCTGGAAAAGTGCAGCAGTCCAGGCAGCATCCAAGGAGCAGGAGAATCGATGTTTCGTGCATAAGCCCTTATTCAGGAATGAGGAGGGAATGCCAAGCAGGCGAAAATATACGGTATGGAGGAGAGACTTGGGGGAGGGACTTTGGTAATGCGATAGGTGGAGGGAGGTTAAGGTCAGAGGGATAGGCCGGAGAAGGGGTGCAGGCGGAGAGGTCGGGAAGAAGATTCCAGGTCAAGAAGGCGGGGCTGAGTCCGAGGGTTGAGACTGATATAAGGTTGAGGGGGGAAATGAGGAAGCTGGAGAAATCTGCATTCATCCCTTGTGGTTGTAGGAATCCTAAGCAGAAGATGAGGCGCTCTTCCTCCAGGCGTCTTGTTGCCATGGCCTGACGATGGAGGAGGCCAAAGACCAACATGTTCTTGCCGGAGCGGGAGGGGGAATTAAAGTGCTCAGACACGGAGCGGTTGGGTTGGTGCGGGTGTCCCAGAGGTGTTCTCTGAAATGTTCTGCGAGTAGGCAGCCTGTCTCCCTAATGTAGAGGAAGCGAAATCGGGTGCAGCAGATGCTGTAAATGATGTGGGTGGAGGTGCAGTGAATTTGTGACAGATATGGATGGATCCCTTGGGGCCTTGGAGGGAAGTGAGGCGGGAGGAATGGCACGCAAGTTTTGCATTCCTTGTGGTCACAGGGGAAGTGCTGGGAGTGGAGGTAAGGTTTGTGGAGGGTGTAGACATGACGAGGGAGTTGCAGAGGGAGTGGCCTTTCTGGAACGCTCATAAGGGAGGGGAGGAAAATGTACCCTTGGTGGTGATGTCCCTTTGGAAGTGGCGGAAATGACAAAGGGTGATATAATGTATTTGGAGGTTAGTGGGGTGTTAGGTGAGGACCACTGGGGTTCTGTCCTGGTGGCGATTGTAGGGGCGGGGAAATTGAACCTTTCTTTTTTTTTGCTGGTGAAATGCTTTTCGAAAAAGAACCCAACAGAGTGAAAACACGCTCTTTGACTCAATAAGACAACACCGACCCTCCGAAGAGTAATCCCCCAGACACATTCCACTGCCTTATATTTGTTCCTGACTCATGCACCATGCTAATATACTCCTTTGGCCCATTATGTGTGGCCAATTGACCTAACCTGCTTATTCTTGGACTTCAAGAGCAACCCCGCGGAGACACGGGAAAAATGTGTAAACTGCACACAGCTAGTTGCCAGAGGTTGGATTTGAACCTGGTTTCCTGGCACTACCCGGAAGCAAGGCTAGCCACTGAGCTAACAGGCCGTCCCCAAATGGTAGGGCGAGGGATGATAGTTTTGTGTTGCTTTGTGCTTTGTGCAACTTTATTCACAATAAAAGTGGGACAGATATCGGATCAGTGCCAAGTTGGAAGGTTAGAACTTGGATAACATGGGAGAGGGGTAATGAAGAAACTGGTGGAGACCACATTGATGCGGTATGGTTGGAGGGTCGCAACGCCGAAGATGACGTGCTCTTCCAACAGGCGTCAGCTGGTTAGAGTGTGATTACGGAGGGAACCCTGGAGCTGATTATCATTGGCGGACTAGGAGGAGGAGTTTAACATTTTGATTACCAGTTGGTAGGATTCATTGGTGTGGGTATCCCTCAGATGTTCTGGAAGCGCACTGCAGTAGTCTTCTTTCCTTTGCAATATCGTGGAGACCACATGAGTAATAAATCATACAGTCAACGACATATGTGGAAGGGCAGGTAAAACTTTGATAGTAGTGGAGGGGCTTTGGATGGAGATGTTGGGGGACGTTTTGTAATTTCTGCGGTGGCAGGGTAAGGTGCTGGGAGGAGAGGATGTAATGGTAGGGGAAGTGGGCCTGACAAGAGAGTCACGGAGGGAAATGCTTTGATGGAAACTGGACTTGATGTGGAGGGAAAAATATCTCTCCTGTGGGGTTCATTTGTCGGTGGGAGAAATGGCAAGGAATGATGTGATGCAACGTTTAAAATGCTCGGAGACAAATTTATGGATAGGAAAGATTCAGATGGAGAAAGGTCTCCTGCAGGGTAATGAGTTATCGACATTGGACATTTTGATTGGCATGGATCCGTTTGAGCCAATGGGCCGAGCTCCATACTGTCAGACTCTATACGTTCTGGATGTAGATTTGCTTGCTGAGCTTGAAGGTTCGTTTTCAGACATTTCGTCACCATGCGAGGCAACATCTTCAGAGAGGCAGCACACAAAGCACTGCTGATGTTTCCTGCTTTTTAAGTGTATGTTTTGGTTTCGTTGGCTGGGTGACGTCACATCAGGTGGTGACGTCATTTTATATGGTGGTGTCATTTCCGGGTCTTATTCTCAAGGGGTGGTAGATTGGATCCAAGTCAATGTGTTAGTTTATAGAGTTCCAGATGGAGTGCCATGTTTGGAGGCAATCTCATGGATGTCTCTGTTTGTTTCATTTTGAAGAAAGACTTTGAAGTATTTTCGTTTCCTTTCGTGACGGTATGTTATTTCTCAGAATCTATGACCTTTCCAATTGATTGGTTTAGTACTTAAACATTGACAAGTAAAACGTGCTAAAGCCATTAAAAATGTAAATGAATAGACTTTTTCAAACTATTGGGCATAATTTTCACTATTTCAAGGAACAATTGCATTCAAACCAAAATCTCTTTAGCACGTTTTAAATTGCAGTAACATAGCATGAACGTAACTCAGTTTTGAACAGCTTCCCATATTTCATTGAGATACTTGTGCTTTGGCATACGACGGTCGGCCTTGAGTGAAAAATAAATATTGGCTGAAGTGCTCAGGAAATATTTCAGCGTCAAAGACTGTTTGCATAATTCGTTTCTTTAAGTTATCTGTTACTCTCTCAAGTCATGTTCAAGGCTCCATGGAAATATGGTAGCCAGTAGTCTGCAGAACTTCTCATTATTGTCATTGTCAATTTATATTCCTGCCTTAACATCAAAAACCCAGTTTAACTGCTGCTGATAACAATGCTGTTTGTGAGAAATTAGATACTCTAAATTAGAGTATTTTTATTGCATTAAATCAGTCGCAAATTATCAAAAGAGTGTTTTAAAAAGTGTTATTGAATCCTTCCGAGAAATCCTTTCACTACTTGAATTTGAAATACAGATTAAAATGGATGAATACTTGGTCTGCAAAGGAAGAATGTTTGCAATTGCATACGGTTGCAGTTTACAGAAACAGCTATTTTGAAATCAAATTTAACTTCGAATGTTTTTTTATTTTGCAATTGTCTAGTCCAGTAAAATAATCAACACATAAATGAGTCTACACTACATCAACATTAATTCAACTCTTATGCACCTGCCCTTTCGAAATCTCTGAGGACTCATGAATAGCAACTGCTTCTTTGAGTTCTGCAGGGTGATTAACTGAGAGAAAAAAAAGTACAGGTGAGAAGAAGCCATTGGGTCAATTTGTGATTGAGTTGAAAGCAGAATAGGTTAAATGTCAAAACGGCGTGCAACACAATGCAGATCAACATTTGCTTGCAATTGTCAATGTTTTTCAGTCAGAGCATAGTCCCCAGTCTCGCTTTAAAAATAGGACCGCTGTCATCTGCTTGTGTTTTGCTGCAGGAACATTTTCGATAATCAATTTTCCTGAAGGGAGAGTAAAATATCGAAAACGTTATTTCAGTGCTCCCCAATTTACTTGCCCTTAACCGTAATAAAATCTGCCATTGCATGCGGGGAGTGTCAGGAAAACAGATGCTGGCGATTCGAGGTGAGAGTGTAGTGCTTGAAAATTAATTCACGACAGGCCGCAGTCTGATGATGGGCTTATGCCCGAAATGACAATTCTCCTGCCACTCGGATGGTGTCTGAACTGATGTGCGAGAACAGCAGCACACTCTCGCATAACTACTAAATGCATTCATTGCAGATGAAATGACATCAACTGTTAAAGTTTACTCTTCTACGTTCGAGTACATGTGTTACCGAAGGTATCCATTTGGTTGAGAGCAGATTCATTTACTTAGAACGTTCCAAATGAATTTTGTTTCCATGTCAATTTCCAAATTTCATGGTTGTGTCTGTAATCATTGCACACATTTGCATTTTGATTTAAATAAATTCAGTTGCTTAGGAAGCAAAAATACTTCTGATTTTATGAAACAGCATCAGACATTTAAAATGTTTAGTTTTGTGATTATGTATTTACTTTGTGAAATTTTCTATTTTTTTGCTGTCTCTGAGAAAGCCATTATGTTTCTGATATTTTAATTTCATTATCTTTAAATATGATACTTCATATAATTTGGAATATACAGCATAGATCATAACAGCAAAATCCAGCACAGTACAGGCTTTCCGGACATCGATGTTATGCCAAACGTTTAGACTATTCTCAGATCAAACCAACCAAGGGAACCTTCATTTTATTATCATCCATTTGGCGAACTAAAATTCCTTAAATGTTCCCTATGTATTTGACTCGAACATCACGGTTGGCAAAAGTGACGGCTGCAGATGCTGCCCATTGGAGTCGAGAGTGCTGTACTGACAAAAGCACAGCAGGTCAAGCAGCATCCGAGAAGCTGGAAAATCGACGTTTCGAGCAAAAGCCCTGCTGCAGTGTATTCATGCACCTGAAGCTCTCTGTGCTCAGAATCTACCTTTTACCAACAAATTGCTGCAATCAGTTTGAGATTGTGGATGTCACGATAGGCGAAAGTGAGAACTGAAGCTGCTAGAGATCAGAGTCGAGATTAGAGTGGTGCTGGAAAAGCATAGCAGGTCAGGCAGCATACGAGGAGCAGGAAAATCGACGTTTCGAACAGGAGAACGTCATCATGACTGATAAATGGCTCCTGCCTGAAACGTCGATTTTCCTGCTTCTCGGGTGCTGCCAGACCTGCTGTGCTGTTTCAGCACCACTCTAATCTTGATTCTGGACCTCGTGATATCCATTTCCACCCTGGTAAAATTTCTTTGTTTAGTCACTCTATACATATCTCTCATCACCTTGCACAGCTCTTTCAAGTAATATCTCATCCTTGTCAACTCCAAATGAGAAGAACGGTAGTTTCCTCAGTCATCCTTCATAAGGACTGACCTTCCGTTCAGGCTGCATCCTGGTAAATCTTCTCTGCACTATCTCGAAAGCTTTCACGTCCTTCCTGTAATGAGCCGACCTAAACTGAATACAATATTCCAAGTGTGGTCTAATCAGTGCTTTATAGTGTTAAGGCATTACCTCGCTTCTTCTCAAGTCAAGGCCGACTGTTAATGAAAGACACCACAACATAGGCCCGCATACTGACCCTTGCAATTTGAGTGGCAATTCTGAAGATCTATGCAAGTCGACCCCAAGTTTCCTCTGTTCCTCCGTACTACCAAGAATCCTGCCCTTAACCCTGCAATTTGCAATCAAATTGGACGTTAGAAAATGAATCATTTCGCACTTTTCCAGATTGAACTTCATCTGCCACTTTTTAACGCAGCACTGTATGTTGCCAATGTTTCATTGAAGCCTTTAACAGCCCTCCACGCTTTCTGCAAATCCACTACCATTCCCTCCATTGGCAAACATGCTCACTCACCCTACCTCTTCTTTATTCAAGACATTCATACACAGCACAAAGAGGAGTGATCCTAGAACAGATTCCCGTTCGACAAGCCTGGACACTTCTCTCCAGACTGAACACTTTCCATTTACTGCCGTCCTCTGTATTCTCCGGACCAGCCAATCCTCTATCGATGGAGTCAAATTTCCCTGTCTCCCATGAATCGCTACTTCCTAAATGAGTTTGTCACAAGTTACCTTGGGGCGGCACGGTGGCTCAGTGGTAAGCACTACTGCCTCACAGCAACAGGGACCCAGTTTCAATTCCCGCCTGGGGCAACTGTCTGGATGTTTCGCATTCTTCCTGTGTCTGCGTTGGTTTCCTCTGGGTGCTCCAGTTTCCGTCCACAATCCGAAGATGTGCAGGTCAGTTGAATTGGTCATGCTAACTTGGCAAAACAGTGTTTGGAGCGTTAGTCAGAGGGAACTGGGTCTTTATAGGTTATTTTTCAGAGGATCGGTATGGACTTATTGGGCTGATGGACCTGTTTCCACACTGTAGGTAATCTAACCTAAAACCTATTCAAACACCTTGCTAAAATTCATGTACACCACATTCAGTGCTCTATTGTCATCAATGCTTTTGTCACATATGCTAAAGAAAGTCTGTTAATACTCAATCAATTTTAATCACTCTTTTACAGATAAGTCCAATAGTTAATCTATGTAAACGAATAATCTGATCTATGCAGATGTACATTAGATAAACATAGATGTTATTTCAATTTTTTTTTGCCGAATGTACTTTTTGAAAATGGGAGGACGACGTTCTAAAGTTCACTGGACATATTTGCCATTCGTATCCGGTCCTTTGGAAAACCATTGTGTTTCTCAGATGATTCTGACAGATAAAGAAGAGGACGACGAAAAAACACTTGTTCATTTTTTAACGTTGTCTGCTTTTCATACAGAGTTAGAAAGTGCATTGGTTGATGAAAATCAACAGATTGGAAAGGTTTACGTTAAAATCCGCTTTAGAAAAGGAATTTGGTCTCAAAGCATTTGTTGGTGATCTCTCCACTTGTGCTGCAAACATTGCTGTGTTCATGTAGCACTCCTTGCAGCTATTATCAGGAATTAATGAAAATTTAATCTTACGAGAATTTCTGATGATGCATTTTGTGGATTTCAGTTAACTTACCTCGAATAGACGACTTAAATAGTACTATACCAAAAACATTTAGTCCATGCATTGTTATGAGATGAATTTTAGAACGGATGCAGAGTTATTGCAATTACGTTTCCAGACAATTTTGAAGATGGCTCACTGAACTCAAAATAGAAGCTGAAAATGTGTTGCTGGAAAAGCGCAGCAGGTCAGGCAGCATCCAAGGAACAGGAAATTCGACGTTTCGGGCATAATCCCTTCTTCAGGCATTCCTGAATTCTTGGATGCTTCCTGAGCTGCTGTGCTTTTCCAGCAACACATTTTCAGCTCTGATCTCCAGCATCTGCAGATCTCACTTTCTCCTCGAAATACAAGCTACCTAATATCGTTACAGATGCTGAGTGGCTCCATTATTTTATATTTTTATATTTTTTGTGAAAAATTGGCTGCACAAAATTATGACGTGTAAAGGACTGGAACTTTTTAATGAGTGGGATACGAAGTTTGTCAGAAATGCCAGGGGGCATTGATCGACTGAGAGTGGAATGTTTTGTCCACAGGACATCCGTCGTTTCAAAACAATAATACAAAAAAAACGATGAGCTCTGTCCCACATTATGTTTGCAGCCATCAATATGTGATCCATGTCGAATAGGTTTACCAAAAGATCTGGACCAACTGGATAGTTGCCTTGTACTCAATTAAAGTTGATTGATGTTTTCAAACCGCCTTAATCGAATTCAGTGGCTGAAAAAGATGCACTTGATTTTCATATGGACGCTTAATTCCATCATCATCACGTTATCCTAATTCTCTGAATACAAGACTGTGCAGTATTTACTAGAGAATGTTATCTTTACTCAGCAAATAATCAAGAAGATAAAATAACATAAAATCAAAGATGCTGTGAGAAAACCAAGATATGAGAATATAATGATGACTCTTGTTTCATTTAACATGAAACAGTGTTATGTGTTAGAAAAAATGCAGGAAAATAAACGCTATTTGGCACAATCATTTGCTGGGCGAAATTCATTTACAGAATTTTGTAGAATATATCTCCGACTTAATATCCATGGATATTTTACCAGAATTTTAAGCTCTGCTCTGAATTGATTCTGGGTCGCTGCATAAATACAAGGGTTTAGAAAGCAACTAAAATATCTCAACATTTCTGCCGTTTCCATGGCGATAAATGCAGGGTTTGTGAACTTGCCGCGGTAATAAGTAGTCCCTGTTAATCTGGTAATGCACAAAGCCACGGCAAATGTCAACCAGGTCAAGAGAAAACTTACTGTTATAGCAAATAATAAAATGATGGACTTTCTGCGGCTCTCTATTTCTGAATCACGTTTGTTCCCACTCTTGTAGCTACGAAGTCCAGTGCGGGTTCTGTTAGCCATGAGAATACGCTTGACAATTAATGAATTACACAAGAGAATTAGAGTAAATGGAATCCACACAACACAGGCGCTGTAAAACCAGACATAACCTATACCAGCAGAAGACGAAAAAAAGGCGTCTCTTGACCGACAGCCCCAATGCACTTTGTTAATAATTTGCTCAGGTTCATAAGCAAACAGAACAGGTATTTCCTTCAATATAATCACATCCGTGATTACTGTTACCAGCGTGATTGCAGTTCTTTTGGTACAGTAAATTGTTTCAAACCTCTGGCAGCAGATGACTACAAATCGGTCAAATGTGAAGGAGACAACGCACCAAACGGACAAATCAGGAATGGCTGCAGTCAGATATATAATGAAACTGCGAAGACGAGTATGGGACAGGAATGACCAAGGGAAGCGATAACTGATGATGTAATAGAGTATGACATTGTTCATTAGGATCAATATATCAGTTGTTGCCATGGCCAACATGTAAACAGTGACACACTTGGACAGGCCACAACTCCTTTGTGAAATAATCCACATTGTGGCCCAGTTCGCTGTGAAGCAGAAAAAAAAGAGTGAGCAATACACGAACGTCTGATTCTTTAGCGTTTAATGTTAGAGAGCGATATTTGTGAAAATATCTGTAAATTACATGCGAATTGCTTGATTTATTTAAAAAACGACAACTGGCACTGAGTTCTGCTTGTGCAGGTAAGTAGTCAAAACTACACGGGATCATGAAAGAACCTTGCGGTCATCCGAACAACATGAGGTGAAAGCAAAGATCAGAATGCAAAGTACATAAAATTATAGAATCCCCGTATCATCGAGGGCGGACATTTCGCCCATGGAGTCGACGTCAACCTCCAAAGAATCTCTTGCCCAGATCCACATTCTTGCTCTGTCTCAGTAACCCAGCATTTGTTATACCTAAAGCATCTAGCCAGCTGATCCCTCGACATCTTAGTTAATTTAAGATAGCCAATTCTCCAAACCCAACACATCTTTGTGTGTGACTACCAGAGCAGCTGTATGACCCCCAAACAGACAGGGGACAACCTGCAATCGCGGCACAGACAGTCGCCCGATGCTCGATTCGAAATCGGTTGGCAGCACTATGAGGCAGGAGGCTTAAACATTGAACCACAACTGATAAACGAACTCTTGCAAATTAGTTTTGCTGAAAGATTGACATGAAATAAATTGGTTACTTTGCACAATTTGCGAATAACCAAGGACAGTGATGAAGGGAGAGAGATTAGAATTAATGACGAGGACTTACTGTGACACAGTGGTAGTGAATTAATCCCATGACCAAGAAATACCCACCTCCTCATGCAGTACGTAATTTTTTTAACAAGTTCATTCAGGAAAGTACGGTAAACAAAATAGTCTCACCAGGAAGAGCAACAGATGCAAGTATTGGGTAGTAAATATCTTTCACCAGCAGAATTGCAGGCTTCCCCATTTTGCATGACATCGAATGACTTCTGGAGAGCAAACGTGCTCTGCTGAGCCAATGAAGAGTCAATGGAACGGGAATCTTAATATACATGCATCAAGCCTCTAGGGCATCACACAATTACAACACTCATATTAATCACAAGTCAGTTCATACATATATTCAATTTTTGCTGAAAGAGCAGATTTAATTAAACAAGAAATTCAAAGACGGATAAGCTAATTAATACCGACTGAAATGACAAAGGAAGGTTTTTTTTAATATGCGTATTAGCCCGTATTGTTTCTGGGTAACATGCTTGGATGCATGTTTTACTGAGTGTTCCTGATGTATATATAATCTGGTTGAGTTCAAAGTCCTCTGAGATGTCTACTATCTTCCAGTTCTTGAGTCGTGAAAATCGCCCACTCTACCGACAGAAATATTTGTGGTCGTAGTTTCTCGGGACTCTTAACCTTCTCGCATCACTTCTCTCTTGGACAAGCTGGTCTTGGAGTTCTCAGTTAGCTAATTTACAGCCAGTGGTTCACAGGTTTCTTGACACAGTATGTAATCAGGCGTACAAGCGGTGAGACCTCATTGGATTTGGTACTGGGTAATGAACCTGGCCAGGTGTTAGGTTGCAATGGTGACCACAATTCATTTATGTTTAATGTAGCAAACGAAAGGGATAAGTATCTACCGCAGGCCAGCAGTTGCTGCTGGGAAAAATATGATAAATATGATGGAGAAGGAAACTACAGGGGATGGGAATCATTGGAATGGGGAGAATAATTCAGTAACAGCCACTGAGTATTCTTGACAAGGAGGTGCCTGTCATGCAGGGAGGAAGAGGTCGAGCGAGGAGGCCGTGGCTTAATAAAGAAGTTGAGTATCTTGTCAAGAGGAAGAAGATTGCTTCTGTCAGAATGAAGGTCCAGTTCGGGGGCTTGAGAGTTTCAGGTTAGCCAGGAAAAAAGTAAGGTCTAAGCTAAGCAGGGCTCGGCGGTGACGTGAGAAGCCGGCGACAGACAGGATCAGGGAAAATCCTAAAGCTTTCTAAATGATTGCCAGGAATAAATGAATGGCCAGAAAATGATTTGGGCCAGACAAGGACGGTGGTAGGAAATTGTGCGTGAAGTCCTAGGAGATACCAGAAGCACTGAATGAATACTTTTCGTCAATATTCACAATGGAAAAAGACAATGCTGTCGCGGAGAACACTGAGATAAAGCCTACAAGACTAGGTGGGATTGAGGGTCACAATTTGGAGGGGTTTACAGTTCTGAAAAGTGTAAAAATTAAAGAAGTGCCCTGGACCTGATATAATGTGTACTAAGATTCTCTGAGAAACCAGGAAGGGGTTAGCCGAAACTTCAACATTAAACTTTATTTCATCATTGTAAACAGCAATAATGCGAGAAGTCTGGAGGATCGCAAATGCTGTTCCCTTGTTGAAGAAACACAATAGAGACACCCCGGTTAATTGTAGATCAGTGAGCCTTATTTCAGTTTTCTGCTGTGTTGCAAAAAGTTATGAGAGTCAGGATTTGTAATCATTTGGATTGGAATAAATTGATTTTGGATCGTGAACATGGTTTTCTGGAAGGTTAGTCGTTACTCAGCAACTTATTGATGTCTTTCAGATGGTGGCCAAACAGTTGATAAGAGTAAAGTGATTGATATGGCGTAAACTGATTTCAGTAAGGCGTTTGTCAAGGTTTCCCATGGCAGGCTATTGCACAAAATACGGAGGATTGGGATTGAATGTGATTTAGCAGGTTGGATCAGAAATTGGCTGGCTGAAAGAAGATAGATGTCGGTGGTTGATTGTAAATGTTAATCCTGGAGTTCAGTTTTACTGGTATAGCTAAATGATTTGTTTTGGGGCCACGGTTGTTTGTCACTTTTATAAATAACCGAGATGAGGGCGTAGAAGCATGGGTTAGTAAATTTGAAAATGGTACCAAAGTCGGAAGAATTGTGAATGGTGCTGAAAGACGTTGCAGGTGACAGTGGGACATAGATAACCTGTCGAACTGGTCGAGAATTGGAAAATTGAGTTTATTACGGAAATGTGTGAGGTGATTCACTTTGGATGGAGTCAAAGCAAATAAGAGCACTGAGCTAATGGTAAGATTCTTGGTAGTGTACATGCGGAGAGAGATCTCAGCGTCAATATACATAGATGCCTAAAACGTTCAATCCAGGTTGACAGGGTTGATATGAATGCACGCGGTGCGTTAGGTTTTATTGGTAGAGCGACGGAGTTTAGGAACCATGAGGCCATGCTGCAGCTGTACAAAATTCTTTTGCGGCTGCACTTGGAGTATTTCTACAGGTCTGCACTTCGCATTATTGGAAGGATGTGGAAATTCTGGAAAAGGTGCAGAAGAGATTTACTAGGATGTAGCCTAGTGTGGGGGGAAAGGCCTAATGAGGAAAGGCTGTACTACTTGAGGCTGTTTTCTGAGAACTAGGTTGTGAGTTCACTTAACTGAGACATATATGATAATCACAGGTTAAAATAGTTTGGACACAGAAAACTTTTTCCATCTGATGGTAATGGCTAGCACGAGGGGACACGACTTTACGTTGAGGGTCGATAGATAGAGGAGAGTCAGAGCTAGTTTCTTTCCTCAGAGAGTTGTAATGGCATGGACCACATTTCCTGCAAGAGTAGTGGACTCGCTGAGTTCCAATGCCAACCATAATTTTGCCTGATGAATGTAACATTCCAGACTCTATTTGATGATTGTTGATTGATTCTTCTAGCTTTTTTTAAGTGATGATGTAACACACTTTGATTTTTCACTGATACTTCTGCATTTTACATATACTGTCCCTATAATGCATTATGTTCCATAGAAACAAGCAGGACTGCATGAAGTGAATTCGTTGCAATGCCTTCCTGCCCTAACTCTGATGTCAGCTCCCAGTCTGCTTAATTGTCAAAGATTCCATCGAAAATTACATCGAAGTGCGTGTGATTTCATTCACAGAAAGAAACTACTGAGGGGATTTTCTAACTGGTGTATTTTTTCACACAGCCAACACGACCCACCTCATCTCCCAGAAAGTTAGCTGGTTGCACCAATTTAGCCCCCATCGGCTTTATTCCTCATGATTTCATACATGCGCATACTTTCCTTAACTATGCATTTTATAGCAGAAGAGAATATTTTGTAATCACGTCGAGAAAAAAAAACTGAATCCCACGTTACCCAGTATTACCATAACATTTCCTCATACTATGATAGGAGACTTCGAAACGATGCATGGAGTTTGTGTTTGTATACAAAATCTATTGTGTCAACACGTTTGCAAACTGCCATTCTTCAACCATTATTTCGTGATGGATCACTTCTGTATCTTTCTGGCTGGTTCATCTCCAAATTCATATTGGTATAGTGCATATGTTTTTCAAAACGGTCATGCAAATTCAATAAGTTCACAGTTAAACTCTTTCATGGCATAGTTTTCAATCAGCCATGATGTACCGGTTCAAGTCCGTGCTCATTTCTTTGAACAAGAATCATCTCCACGTTCCACAGACACGATCAAGAACTTCGATCACTCTTTGTCCACCTAAACCCTCAGTCTGTACTTTAACCTGCACTCGACCTATTCAATGGTAACTGTTGACATGACGTTGGACAACTGAATTCCTCTTCCTTCCCTACCGTATTACAAATTATCTTCCTGTTACATGACTGCACTGTGCCCTCAGATTCAACCCTCACCCTGCAATTGAGCCCTCTGACAAGGGTGGAATTTATGTTGGCTGTCGTTTTCACCTCTCGATTGCAGAGGCTGATCGATAGCGCTCAAATATCTCCTCTTGGATCCCCGTTGGCAACGACAACAGTGTAGTACATCAGGAGATTTTCTCCAAAATTGTCACAAAACATATTTTCTCCAGTGACCTCTCCTCTATTATCGATAAGTTCATCGTCTGACAACTGCTCGTAGCTGTGACGACCTCCATCCCAGAATCCACGAACAAGGCAATTAGGACAGACCTATTGTTTCTGCAAACTCTTTCCCCATATGGCTCATCCATTTCTACCTGTCTCGACATGATCGCCGCTGAACCAATCCAGACTCACTTACATCCACCACTGCACTGTCATTTTAGGGCAGTTAGTACTTTCAGATAGCGAACTCCATTTCCTCTTCCTTACCTTAGAAGTGCATTCTCTTCGCACGTTCATCCAACAAAATGATGATGTCAAAGCTCATCCCTTCTTCCTGAGAAAAAGATCCTGATATGCCCCCATACTCTAACTCCCTCCTGCCCTTTCCCAAGCTGGCACTTAACTTGATAGTCGTCTCCTTTCCGCATTTTAAGGAACAAAAATAATTCTACCTTGCTGTTACCTTCAACTGCTCCATTTCTGACTCATCCATTCCTTTCTCAAAATCACTGTTTCCATTTCTGGGAAAAGGCTGGCCAACAATCATCATCACAAACTCACTTACACCCATAGCTTTCTTAAAAATATTTTGTGTAAATGTCAAAACGTGTTGTGCTGGAAAGACGTAACTCCTCAGGCAGCATCCAAGTTGCAGGGAATCGATGTTTCACGCATAAAGTCGTCATCAAGAATGTGGTGTAGCGGGGGAAGGGGGCGTTAAGGAGCCTGAGAAATAAATGGGAGGTGGTGAGCTGGGGAGAAGTTGGCTGAGCGCGACGTAGATGAATTTTGAGGGTGATGGTGATAGGTCGAAGTGGAGGATGGAATTATGAGGTGAGACGGAAGATGGACAGGTAATGCAGTTTAACACAATGGTGCCAATTTGGATGGTTCGATGTGGCATAAGGTTGGGGCGAGGGGAAATGAGGAAACTGTTGAAATCGAAACGTATCCGCTGTGGTTTGAGGGTCCCACGGCAGAAAATGAGGCATACTTCCTTCAGGCATTGGATAGATATTATTTGGCAGCGGTGGATGGCCATGCCTTTTTTGTCTTTGGCGCAGTGGGAAGGGCAGTTGAAATGTCAGAGCACGGGGTGGTGAGGTTTTTGTTAGAGCGTGAATCGCAGAGATGTTCACTGAACCGTTCCACTAGTTGAAGTTTTGTCTAAACACTTTAGAGGAGACCACACTGAGACCAAGAGCACAGTAGATGACATATGCGGAAGGGCAGGAAAATTTCGATCGAATGTCGTTAGGTTTCTGAGGCATTGAATGGGGACCAGAAGCGAGGTTTTGGAGCACAACTTTCCCCTCTTGCGGTGGTGAGGGTTGGTGCCGACCGTGAGGGGTGGGTTGGTGTGAGGCATGAACCTAACAATGGAGTCGTGGATGATATGGACTCTTTTCGAACACAGATAGGTGTAGGGAGGTAACTATATCGCTGATGGTGGGGTCTGTTTGTCGGTGGCCTAAAAGGTGAAGATGTTGCTTCTTGCTCCGGAGGTTGTTGTGGTGGAAACTATGGACAAGGGATGTGATGACCTTTTCGCAATTGGACGGTTGGTGTTCGAGGTAAGAGTTGCGGGTTGTGGGACAGATGCGCTGGAGGGCATTGTTGACCATGTGGGAGGGAAAATCACAGTCTTTGAAAATGAAACCATGTTGGATATGCTGGAGTGAGTCGGTCCCCCTGTTTTCAGATGCGGCAGTGGTGAAGGAATTAGCCAGAAGGGTCCTCATTTTCTCGATGTTTTGTGTCAGAACTTCATTCCACTCTGCTAGTACATCTGTCACTGCAACATCTGAAAGGGGGAAAGGGCAAAGATATAACAGGGACCTAAGGGGCAACTTTTTCACGCAGAGGGTGATACGGGTATGGAATGAGCTGCCAGAGGAAGTGGTGGAGGCCAGCACAATTGCAACAGCTAAAAGGCATCTGGATGGTAATATGAATAGGATGGATTTGGAAGGATAAGGACCTGGTGCTGGCAGGTTGGGCTCGATTGTGTTGGGATATCTGGCCAGAATGGACAAGTTGGACAGAATGGTCTGTTGCTGTGTTGTACATCTCTATGACTCGATGACTGCATAATACGTATCCAGATGGGTAAATGAATAGGAAGATTTCAGAGAGATATAGTCCAAGTGTTGACAAAATGGGACTACATCAGGTTAGGACATCTGGTCGTCATCGACAAGTTGGACGAAAGGGGCGGTTTCCGTGCTGTACTTCAGAATGACCCCAAGAGAATATTTGTCTTCTGTTTTGTGAGCTTTCTTCAGATTCGTACTGTCATCAGAGAGGATATTGCATGGACAGATCCTCCTGTGAAAAATCTTTGCAGCTTCTGTTACATGTACATTTTCACGTATTCTTAAAGTTGTCGGGTACAAGGTGATGTCCTTACTTTTGAGCAATTGACTTAATAGTACCAATTTCTCAGACATGGTAAAGTTATGGTGTCTTCTTAGTTATGCAACAACATCGTTACACTGTGCTATCCACCTTTCATCTCTCAAAGCTCCCATTGTTTGGTAATTTTGAGCAAAACTTATTTCATCTATTTTGTAATCTCATCTTTTACCTGTGGTCCACAGTCAGTTTGTGGCATTTTCATGAGCTTGTAAAGATGCAAAGGAATCAAATTAATTGCATGCTGAACGAAGCAAGAAGTGTAATTTTCAATCAAATTTCACAATTTAAGAAAATAAGAACTGATAGAAACAATGAAGAAAGCAAAGGATATTAAAATGGGATTGAATCGATGGTTTTGACTTTGCTTCATAGTTGATGAATAACTGCAGCTAAAGGAAAATACTGTGATAAACACAATGAAAATATAAAGGTATTATGAAAATGGGCCAATCACCTCTTTGATTAGTGAGTTTAAGCTCAGCAGGAAGACAGAGGAATAAAAAAAGTATGAGAGAAATAAATCACAATAGAGAGCTTCAAATGATGTAATAATGAATGGAAGAATTTCTCTGAAAGCAGTTTTAATCATATTGGACAGCTCCATTCTGGTGGTCCTCAGCTTTATTTCAGAAGGAATGTAAGCAGAGGAATATGTTCAAATGTGTTTACCAAGGCGAATCGGAAATTGGCAAAGTTGATTTACAAGGTTAAAAACCACACAACAGCAGGTTACCGTCCAACAGGTATATTTGGAAACACCAGCATTCGGAGCGCTGCCCCTTCATCAGGTTTTTGTTATTTTAAGTAGCAGCTATTATTTCCAAATAAACCAGTTGGACTATAACCTGCTGTTGTGCGATTTGTAACTTTGTACACCCCAGCCCAACACAGGCGTCTCCAAATCTTGATTCGTAAAGTTAGAATGAGCTGTCTTTATCATTATCATCTACATTTAATTAAATGTGAGTTTGTAGCAGCTATAGGTGTTTTCAGGAGCTTGACAGTGTTGGTTTGAGAGAATGTTTTCATTGGAGAGGAGCGAAGAACGAAGGTTGTCAAATTTAAATGATCGGTCCCTCAATTTAAAGCAGAGACAAGGAGGAATTATATTATTTGAGAATAATCAATAATCAAAATTGACTACTTCAAAAATAATTGAGTACTTTCGTCGTTTTTGGAAGAACCAAAACATTATGTTTTCGAGAATTATCAAGAAATCGACGCAAAGAATGTTGATGTGAGCAGCAAAGCGTTCCCGAAAGATGTACAAAGATGTTGCCAAGATTGAAAGCAATGAGCTAGACAGAGAGACTGAATAAGTTGGAAATATTTTCTTTTGAAACTCGGAGGCTGGGAAATGACCTTATCATGAAATCATGATAGGCATACATAGATTAAATATCCAAGATCAATTTCCAATGTTTGTGGAGACGAAGCATAGATTTAAGGAGTAAGGGGAAAGATGTATAAGTGACCCAAGTTGCAACGATTTCACACAGATGGTGGTCTATATATAGAATGAGCTGCCAGAGGAATTCGTGGAGGATTATGATATTACTGCACTTAAAATGCATCTCGATCATACATGAACATGAATGGTTTAAAGCGAAAGGTGCCAAATGCTGAAAAATGGGACTGGATTAATTTATGCTATCTGGTTAACATGGATGAGTTGGACCGAAGAGGCAATAACCATGCTTTTTACCCTAAGGACCCCTTGTGTATATTAGACTGAGTGTTCTTCTTGGAAGTCCACCGACAGCGATTGATTTTGTAGATCACGTTCAGGAACAGCTCATTCCTTGCAAATTTGCTGAGAAATGGGAGACAGGATGGAGACTTTACACCAGTCACATTCGCCTCCGATGCAAATATTGAACAGTTTTAAAATAGCTTATAATCTCACGCGTTTCACTATCTGAGCAGATTGATGAGACAGAAAGGGACAGACAAAATGAGAGAACACTGCAGGAAAAAAAATGACTGAGAAAAGAGGAAAGTGCAACAATGAAATAAAGGAATTGACAGTGAAATAAAGGAAGTGAAATCTATCGGGGAACAGAACAGAAAGAAACAGTGGTTTTGATCTGTTCTTCAGTAGCCTTGTTTTCGTCCTGCGCTCTCCCATTGGGAGGTTAGAGACATGAGGTGAAACAACACAGTTGTATACAGCCGGAATATTATGGCCTGGAAAGTATCAATGTTTAGAACAGACTTTGGGAGGCCTCATGAAATAAGGCCTCCTTATGAGATGCAGGAAATGAGAAATCCTGCTGACTCCCACCAAACACGTTCCCTGAACTGACGAATTTGTCGACTCTCCAATTTGAACACGACTCGGAGGAAGCTCTGAAGGAATCTGCCGACTTAGACGTTCATCACTGAGATGGCTTGTGGAGAGAGGGAGGGTATCTCACACTCACCAATCACGTTTTATGAGATTGATTTGCCACCTGTCATGTAGGGAAAACAGCAAGAGGGAAACATCACCTGGCCTAAGTTCCATCAATCACCCAATCACCGATGCAGCAGTAACAATTATGGTAAATGCCAGAAAGTATCTTTGGACGTCTGTGGTCACACTGAGCACACAGTCAATTCAGGGGGTGACAGCATCATTGGTTGGGTCACCATTTGTAACTCACGCCTAATTTCGTAGGAAATGTGTTGGTTTAATGCAATTCTAGAACTATTGCAGTCCATTTTAGGGCTGGTATGCAAAGAACGCTCTTTGGAAGGGGGTGTTCAGGACGTTCACGTGCCGTGATATATTTAGCAGTCAGGATTGTGTGTGAGTTTCAAGACACAATAAGGTTTTGTACCGGATACTTTGGCTACATAAAATGTGTATTGGGTTTCCGGAAGGTTTTTTTTCTTCTTTTGTCAGGTCTATGCCAGTTTTCTTGTCCCTTCATCCTATTCGTTTGCCACTTCCTCTGTGAAATTATTGTTTGTCTGTTCCGAGTCTAATGTTCCTATTATAATAACGAAGCAAACTCATTACTGACAAGATAACCAACATTGGAACGCCCTTCATTTGCTGCTGCCATTTTAAAAACATTATTGCACACCTGAATTGTCAGCAAAGACCAGGTCTGAACAGTTTCTGAATTTTCTCTCGTGAAAATTCCAAAAGAAAAATAGGCGGCATTAGCGCTCCATGGTGTGGAAATTCTCTTTGCGTACTGTTGGATAGGATGGTGCAGAGCAGTGACTTCATCATCAAACAGAAATGGTACACAAGTTAGTAATAGCAGTAACTGAAATCCGAGGATTGGGCGTTGGTCCATGTACTCCTCGTCTTCTGGACGAACGTCCATCAAAAGAGGAAGAAGTTCGATGACATTTTCCCCTCCAAAAGGGTCGGCACCACTATCTCTATTCTGAAACACCCTCAACTGTCTCCATTCCTGCGACCTCCACCCACCAAGGTCTATGTCTTGTCAATGTCGTGAGTGAATGAATAATCTACTTCAATTATTCTCACTCCTCGATAACCACCCCTATCTCCTAACCTTGCACGGCATCTTTCCTGTCTACAAATGTGCACAGCAGGCCTAATCACCTTTCACCAGCAGCGCCATCAAAAAACTGTGCGAGCCTCTTTTGTCTCCATTAATATGTCTTTATGGATTCATTGAATCCCTACAGTGTATAAACAGGAACTTCAGGCCAACAAGTCCACACTGATGGTCCGTACAGCAAACCGCCCAGGCCATTTATTCGGACTAATGCTCCTCACCTACACATCCCTGAACACTATGGGCAGTTTAGCTCGGCCAATCCACCTAACTAGCACATCTTTGATCTGTGGGACGAAACTGAAGCACCCAGACGAAACCCACACAGACACAGGCTGAGTGTACAAACTCCACACAGATAATCGCCCAAGGCTGGAATCGAATTCGTGTCCCTGGCGTTGTGAGGCAGAAGGACGAAAACTGAAACAATGTTGCAGCCTTTGTCTTGATAATTTGCTCACTCAAAGTCAAAAAAGAACATGCACACAGAAGGGGTGAAATTGCCAGTATAGACGGTGTACTAGGAAATATTCAAAACTTCAATTTGAATGAAGAAAAGGATGGAACCAGTTCTGCTTACGGTCAATAGCAAATGCTGGAAAATTGCGTGTGGGCATCCAGCAATGAGAGTGGGGAGGTGATGGCGAGCGATGTTCTCGCTGGGTTGTTAATCCAGAGATCCAGGTAATTATATGCGGCTCTGGATTCTAATCCTAGCATGGCAGGCAGTGCGATTCAACAAAAAATATAGTAATAAATCTGATGATCATCATAATTCCAACATCGATTGGGAAAACCCATCTGGTTCATGAATGCCATTTAGAAAAGGGAATTGTCTCTTTCTTCGGAACCTCAGCGATGTGGCTGACATTAATCTGTCCGGTGGACAATTAGGTATGAGCAATAAATGCTGACCTCGACAGCAATGCCCTCATCCTGTTAATTGAACTTTTAAAAAAAACAATAATGCTACTGCATTTTTACAAGATGAGAATGTTTCTCTAATGTTCGGAAAGGCCATTGTCTTGCAATTGTCTGCCACGAATGTTGCTTTCTGCTTTTCTTTCCAAGCCTCAACATTGTCCAGATATTGCTACACTTTGACATGGATTATTGCAACATTTGAACAGCTGTGAAAAGTGCTGAATTGTTTGGCCATGGATGAGGAGTGATGCTGCACTGATCCAGGCAAACTGGATGTATTTTTTCAGAATCCTGGAATGTCATGTCGAGAGTAGACAGTCTTTCGAGGATGATGAGGTGAACTAAATGTTGCAGCACGCCTTGTCTCTCCTCTGTTTGTTTCGTCATTGAATTTGAATGAGTCCAGTTCAGTTTCTGGTTTACGCTCATCCCAAGATGCTGTTAAATTGGGATTGTGATGTTAATGCCGTTGAATGTCAGGGGACGATGCCCAGTTCTCCGTTTTTTAGATTTGGTAGTTGTCTGGTATTTTTGGCGCAAACATTGCTTGCTTCTTGCCAGGCCAGGCCTGGATGTTTTCCAAATATTGGTTCATTTGGGCATGGTTCGCTTCAGTATCTGAGCAGTTGTACATTTTTCTGAACATTGTGAAATCTTACGGGAACATCCCCACTTCAGCCTTTACGATTGGAAGAAGGTAATTGATGAAGTAGCTGAGAATGGTCGTGCTCGGACGCTCCTCTGTCGAACTCTGAAGAAACACCTTCGGGCTGAAATGACATGAACACAACTTGACATCTTCATTCAGATTTGATACGAAACTGTGGAGAAACTTGTTAGATTGTAATTCACTGAGGGTTCTGGGGTATCACATTCAATCAACTCTGAAGATGATAGCAAGAACTCAGCTCTAAAATCAACTCGTCTGCTTTATTTTTGGATCAAGGAGGTAATGAGGTCAGCAGATGGTGGAAACATCGCCAGCATTAATTATCAAGTCATTGTGAATTAAGATCTACTTTATACCATTGTTGATCTTTTATTTCTTCAATTTATCAATGATCAAGAGGAGACTTATGGGAATGAAATTTGTCAGACTGCATTAACTTTGTTTTACGTGTACATGATGTAACTGGTAAATCTTTCGCGCTTTCTGGTAGATTTTGGTCTTCTGGTTCTTTTATAATTATCCTCTTTAGTGCTTGGCAAGTTCTGGAATGTACTGCTACATTTGTCGTTGTTGGAATATTGACAGGATGAAGAGTTTCTGCATGCCACATTGATTCCAGTGATTGTGTGGTATCACGTGGAATAGATCGAATTAACTGGATATACTGAGTACATCGGGAGGAGGCTGTGATGAATCATCCACACAGTATTTCGGGCTGAAGTTGCTTTTCAAATAGCTCAACATAGTCTGTTGCATCGGTGGATTGTTTTCCCCTATCAGTTACGATAGGCCCGTCCTATAGTGAATCATTCGATTTGAATCAGCCTTGCATGCACCATGAGAAATGTGGCAACTGCACGGCTTACGCCAATCCATTAGTTGTGGAATCATCCAAATCTGTCTATGATTTGACTTTAATGCTTTTTTGCGTGAGCAAGTCTTTCTGTGTTGCAGCTTCACCAGGAGGCGCCTCATATTCCTTTATTGGATGCTCCTGCTCTTGGCATAGCCTTTTTGATTAGATTAAATTAGATTGCTTACAATGTGGAAACAGGCCCTTCGGCTCGACAAGTCCACACCAACCCGCCAAAGCACAACCCACTCAGACCCATTCCCCTAACACGACAGACAATTTAACATGGGCAATTCATCTAACATGCACATTTTTGGAGTCTGGGAGGAAACCGGAGCACCCGGTGGAAACTCACGCAGACACGAGGAGAATATGCAAACTCCACACAGTCAGTTGCCTGAAGCGGGAATTGAACCCGGGTCTCTGGCGTTGTGAGGCAGCAGTGCTAATAACTGTGCCACCGAGCCTTTTGCACCATTCATTGAACATGTGTTGACCACCTGGTTGGACGTTAATGCTAAAGAATGCAATCCCACGAAATTCCAAATTCTGTGCAGGTCCTGCAACACTGCATTTGCTGCAGTTGACGGCACAATATGCCTCAAGTATATCTCGATGTGAGTTTACCGATCTGTTTGAATTTTTTTCCATTTAATACAGCCTTCTTTTGTTGTTAATTCTGTCACCTATTGCCGGATCACTGCGCTTGCTCGTCCACAGTTGATGATGGTAAATGATGTTACCCACCGAGAATTAGATCTCTGTTCTTTGCACCCACTGCGATGCTTTCAAGTACAGAAGGAGTGATCCGATCGATGGGGGTGGTAGTAATTAGCAGAAGGTTTTCTGAACATTTGTAACTTGAAACCTTGAGTTTTCATGGGTCTCAGAATCAATGTCGACCACTTGATGGAGAACTGCCTCTTGACTGTACATTACTGAGCTGTCAAATCTGCAGGTCCTGCCCAGATGGTGACACAAGGCCTACACGGAGGAGGATATAGCATTGTTTGGTAAATTGGCTGCAAAGAAGCATTCCTTGAGCGTGACTACATCTGATATTGTTTGATTATTCTGTACATGAAATATAACAGGTGAGATTTGTGGTTTTAGACACAAGGTTCCCTTGTCTTTGTAAGGCGAAGAGGAGTGTAACATTGGTCACTGGGGACTCCATAGTTAGAAGGTCAGAGAGCAGGCTCTGGGAACGCGAGAGACACGCTTCTGATACGTTGCCTCGCCGGTTCCAGGTTTCATGTTGCCTTGGATCACATCTCCTGGTCCTGAGGGGGAGAGGTTCCAGCCCAAGTTGTGGTCCATATAGGCAAAAACGATATGTGTAAGAAAAGGAATCGCAATTGAAGGTAGAAATTCAGGGGGCAGCGTGAAATCTTGGAGTGAGAACCAGCAGAGTTGGTATCTTTGGTTCTGTAACGTGCCATGTTCTGGCAAGGCAAGGAAGTGGGAGAGAGCGCAGTTTAACACGTGACTACAGGTATGATACAGGAGGGAGGGGTGTATATAATTAGATCATTGGGTCCCATTCTGGGGTAGGTGGAAAATCTTTAAACATGATGGTCTCATCTAAATCATAGGATCACCAATACCCTGAGGGTGGGAGATTGGCAAATACACTTTGGGAGGATTTAAACCAATTCGGGGGTTGGGAATCTGAATTGTAGCACCAGTGTACATAACGTTACGATTCGTGAGAACATGAGATATGTTTACATTTCCAGAGGTATAGCAGCATGATCCAATTCACCGCCAAGAGCTTCGGAATAAGTTTTGTAAACTTGCATTATGGGTTGCTACTTTGGACTTCGATGTCCTGGCCATTTTGGAGACATGGACACAACAGGGACAGGAATTGTTGTTGCTCATCTGTTGACGTATAAACAAAAAGGCTATTTATCTCTGTACTAAGCTTCACAGTGTTGCAGCCTTGCTTGATTTAAACCATTCTGAAAAAAAAAGTATAGTTCAGAAAAGCTTTCAGTAAAAAATAAGCTTTTTGACAGCAAGTCAGGAAAATATTTCAAAAGTAACATGCTGTTACTGAGTAATTCATATCATCACGGTTATTATTTTTGTTCATCTGTGAAAGTATTTAGATAAACAAAAGTGCTAATGCATGTACTGCATGCAGACATACTGATCATTGAAAACCTGGCATAACAAAAATACGTGCTGAAGTAAATATATCAGATTCCTGGAACTCAATTAGATGCCTTCCCTGACTTATATCCGGCACATTAGAAGGGTAAACTGTCGAAGTCAATTGTCTTTACTCTGTACTGAATGCATTTCAGAGTTTGAAGAGGGGATCAGACAAGGCAAAGCGTAGCATCGAAAGTCTATTGCGGATCTTTTGCTGTACCAGGAAGAAATTGAGTATCATATTATGGTTATTATGTAAACACAAGGAGATGACAACGAGCTTTCCATATCCAAGACCAACTATGGACTGTGACTGAAAAGTATTTGTCACGGCAAGTAAATACTTATGTGCATTGAGTTACATACATTTTGTCACTTAAACTGTCCTGCGTTCAACTCTGTCTCAAATTGACCTTATGGTTCCTTCTTTGTCCTTTAATTTGCCTGCCTGTTTAACTGCCTCGGAAGCAGCTGGTGTTAAGGAAAGATCAGAGATTTGAGAAGGCCTGTGTTTCTGAGCAGATTCAATGTTGGAGTATAAGTCCATTCATGTTTTCATTATTTTACTAGAAGACTCCATGCTCAAATAAATATTTGGAAAATTAAATATGGTTTCACTGAATCTGAAAGATGATTGGAAAACCAATTATCTGTATGAAAAGCAGATAACATGTGGCTGAGTGAATCCAGCAAATAGACTAACATGCCGAATTCAACACAGAAAATCATTCTACTGAAGATCAAACTCCAATGAGGTAATTAGCCTCAACCCCCGCCCACACACCCCCTCCCCACCGAAGGTGTAATGTCTTTGAGAAACAGTCATGGCAATTTCGTTTTTATTTCAAAGGTAACTGCGTAATTGAATCTATTTGAGGCAAGTTTGCAGAACTCTTCGCAAGGAAAACATGTTGCATTTTATCAAGGTTGAGAGTAGTGCAATACGTCATTGTTGTCATAGAATTCTTGACACAGAACAATATACATTTCTTTTGGTCACCACTTCATTGGGGGCGGTTTCAAAGGTAAAATTTAATGACCTAGAGAATACATGTGGGCAGCAACTTTGCAGGGGTTTCCCATAAATTTTAACTATGCATGAAGCATTTGTTGCTTCCTGAACAGCTCTGAGAATGTCGCTGTGGCCTACTGTTGAAGAATGACGACTGTACTATGGAAGCCACTGTTAGATTTGAAAATGTAACGCTTAAAAGATATAACTCTGTTCAACATTTTAGGCATCTACACAAATGATCCCAAATAGCTACTGCCACAACAGCTATCTTTCTCACCACCTTACTACCCACTAATGCCCCAGTAGAATGCCCAAATTTCCTAGTCACTGATATGGAAACATGTCTTAAAACATAAATATCCCCACCATTGATTACCACGTCTTCAGGACGGTAGCTGTTCCAGAAATGGTATTAGTGAAGTATTTAATTGCAAATACAACATTGACCATTTCAATCGAGACGAAATATGTTCCAAATATGAGGCTTCACTGCCTGAAAGCTTGTCGAATCCCGTAGATGACTGTTTGTAAAATATTAAACTTTGTCTAATTCCCTTCTCTTCATCTCTAAAGAAATATGATCATTCAAAAAGCAATCTTTAATGACACCATACACCATACTGTGTCCTTTCCCCTCCAGTAAAAAAAGTAAGAATAATTTCATGCGATTACGTGAACTTAGTTTGCATTCCTAGCCATATTTAGGCATAATATGATTTTATCACTTAAACACCCAAAGGTTGCCAAACTAGAAATTCAAGAAAATTGCAGATGTCCTTGTGAAACAACTTGCCCAAACAAACCAATCTGAAACCATCGATTCTAACCAAAGAACGACAGAGAATTGCTGGTCTCTGTTGGCTTTGCACCTTCGCCACCTATCTGCATGTGTTTCCTCCAACTGTTCTGGTTTCCTCCCACAATCCAAAGATATGCAGTTATGGCGAATCGACCAAATTAAATTGTCCATACTCTTCAGGGAAGTGTATATTAAGTGCATTAGTCATTGGTAAATATTGAGTAATAGGATAGTGAACGGGGTCTAGATGGGTTCGTCTACGAAGGGTCGGCGTGGGTATGCTTGGCCAAATGGCTTGTTTCCACACTGCAGGGATCATATAACTTATATGATTCTATGCATTTGTCACTAGGAGGCCACAAGCATTTGAGACTGACCCGTGAATCTGCATCGAAAGAATCAGTTCTGAAATGTGTTGTAATAGTGAGTGCAGCATTACAAAGGATAGATACCGAAATGACACAACAGTCAAGGCCATGTTAAGATATGCATCTAAATTCAACTTTACTGAGTGGTTTTACATTCCAAATATATGTGTGACGACAAGTAAAAGCACAAGCCTGCCTTATTTAGAATGAACACACACTGATTCTGAATCAACTGTAATGAAGAAATAAGATTTTCGACTTAGCACTGCCCTCTTTTAAACAAAGCGTTTTACGAGGTATTAAAAATGTTCATTATAAACTAAGGTTGGATAGATTGTGATGTTTGCTGTTGGACCGTAACAAATTAAGAGCTTACCTCAAAGCGATTTACAATACCATGATGGATATAGACAGTATTAATATTCGGTGTCTTTCCCATGATATGAGGCTTTCAAAACTCGAGAGCATATATGTAATGTGAGACAAGAGAGAGATTTAAGAAAGAAATGTAAGACTATTTATTTTGCCCTGAGGCAGTTTCGCGCGTGGATTTCACTTGCTGAAGAAGTGGTTGATGCGGCAAGAGCTGCAGCTTTCACAAGAAACTTAGATCAGTACGAAATGCTCAAGTGTTTGGATGGACTAAGGGAATAAGCTGGCCGTTGGGAATAGTGCAGCTTGGGATTATGTTCGGTCAAACTACTTTGACTGAAGGGGCTGTTTCCATTCTGAATGATTCTGTGACATTACATCTGTGAACGTAGTAACATTCTGGCTTTGTTGGAAATTATTGGGCCTCTTACCTGCATGAAATTAATCTTCAATTGCATTTTCTTGACATTTCTGTGCGAAAAATGGTATTGGACAATCACTTCCATCCATTTTTCCAAATGTCCAATTCACAGAGCCCAAAATTTGAATTGAGAGAAAGTCAGCTTTCCACTGTTATCTTTATGAAATGTAACTGCAAACTTGGCTTCTGAAAATGTGATACAATTTCGAAAATGGTTTAGTTCTGTTTTCGTATTAACATCTTCATTCTAACATAAAGTTTGGTAACCTTCCTTTATTTTCTTTGAAATGAGATTTTTTTTAACCAATTGTGTCATGAACTTGATGACATGCATTCAGAATATTTCAAAAAAGGGGCAAGTATGCCACAATTGATAGAGTGATTCACACAGTCCTGCGTTTGGGTCAGCTCTGGGGATTCGGTCCGAAACGTCGTAAAACATTCAACTGCAAGTGTACAATGTCTGTGAGGTTTTAACAGCTGCTGAGCATTGCGCAAATGTCAATGGACTTCTTGAATGTTTACCTTATGAAGAAGGAAATTAATTAACGAAGCAGATAACATCTATCTCACACTCTCATGGCCACCAATCCAGGCATTGGAAAGGCTGAGTGGATTCGTCTCTAACAACAATCTCTACCTTGCTCGCGCTAGGTATGACATTGTCTGGAAGTTTTATTTTCACCTGATTCTCTTTGACCTCCATTGCACGTGCAGCTGTATCTGGTTCACTCAGTCAAATCCAACCTCATAGTGTCATAGAGACTTAGAGATGTACAGCATGGTAACAGACCCTTCGGTCGAACCCTACCATGCCGACCAGATATCCCAACACAAGTTACTCCCACCTGCCAACACCGAGCCCATATACTTCCAAACTTTTCTTATTCATATACCATCCAGATGCATTTTAAATGTTGCAATTGTACCAGCCTCCACCACATCCTCTGACAGCTAATTCAATACATGTACCACCCTTTGCTTTAAAACAATTGCCTCTTAGATCTCGTTTACATCTTCCTCCTCTACCTTAAAACTATGCCCACTAGTTCTGGACTCCCCCAGCCGAGAGAAAAAGACTTTGTCTATTTATTCTATGCATGCTCCTCATAATTTTGTCAACTCCATTAATGTCATGCCTCAGACTCCGACGCTCCAGGAAAACAGCCGCAGCCTGTCCAGATTTTCCCTGTAACTCAAGTTCTCCAACCCTGGCAACAGCTTTGTGAATCTTTTCTGATCTCTTTTAAGTTTCACAACATCTTTCCAATAGCAAGGAGACTAGAATTGCAAAATTCGAACTGAAGCCTAACCAATGTCCTGTACAGCCGCAACATGACCTCCCAACTCAATAGTCTGACCAATAAAGGAAAGCATATCGAATGTATAATCATTATCCTATCTACCTGCGACTTCACTTTCAAGGAGCTATGAACCTGCACTCCCAGGTCTATTTGTTCAGTAACACTCCCCAGGAGCTTACCATAAAGTGTATAAGTCCTGCTAAGATTTGCTTTCCCAAAACGCAGAGATCACATTTTCTGCATTAAACTCCAAATGCCACTTCTCACCCATTGGCCCTTCATGCTAAATGGTGTATTCTCACTTCTTATATGCGGTTCACCCAGCCATATGTTGTCAACATGGAATTCAGCAAAGCAAAGGACAAATTTCTGGACGGTAGAGTGGTTAGTCAGGTTGGCTTACATGGAATACAGGGGGAGTAGTACAAATTCGCTTGAAGGTCGTGTGCAAATGACTGCAGTGAGGAGTTGTTTTTCGGATTGGAGGCCTGTGACCATAATGTGCTACACCAAATCACTACTACATCCATTGAATATTTGATATTTGTATAACTGATTTGGACCTTAATATAAAAATATACTTCGGTTTTCGATGACGCCAAAATACACATTGTTTTAGACAATGACGACATCTTTCTCAGAGAACAATGGGACGGTTATCAGATTGACCAAAATGACAAAGAGCACCAGATGGACTTAAATTTAGATGAATGTGATGTTGCATTTTTATAGCAAATATCTTGAATATGCAAATGAAATGAATCTGTTTGAGTTACTATTGAAAGCAATAGGAACTTAATGAGAATCCTTTGAAGAAAAGGTAGAAAGAGAGAGCTTTTGATCTGTAATATTTGAAACTTAAACGTTAAGGTCGAACAAACAGGAAACGATTTATAATGTATTGCCTGAATCAAACAAAGTACATGTGGAAGAGCAGAGTTGAGCTTGCAAAATTAGCATTGAATTCTCAGATGATTATGATTTAACTCATAAATCACATCAATATCAATCTGCGTTTTGTAGAAATTGGTCCAAAGAGAAATCCTTGCGAGGGTAGGGAAAAGAAAATGTCTTTGAAAGTAGTAAGAATAATTTACCACAGATAAGAAATTAAAAGTCTGAAGCAGAAAACAGGTAAAATATTTTGGATGAATTCTCTGGCACATATTAGGACACATTAAGTCGCAGAGTCGTGTTTACATAAAGCGCTGGGAAAACGGATGTGGAAATCAGTATAAGCCAGTGAATTTGCAAAAGTGGTAAAGGAAATTACAGTGATAGCAAGAATGCTGAAAAAAACAATGTTCAAGCATTAGTTCAGATGGAAGTGTCATATCTCATTTCTGAGGTTACTGGCATGGCAAACGATTATTCATATGTACCAGTAGGAGCAGGTAGTGTAAATAAGTTTTTAAGAGATACATGAGCAAGTCGATGTTTGATAGTGAGATTTTAGGACTCATGAAATTCAGAAGAATTGTTGCCAGAAAAGATGGTAACTTGCGGAATTTGTGGTTTGAAGAACAGTGCTCTATTAAGTAAATGACATTGTAGACACCGGTGAAAAATGGCGAATTAATGGTTCGAGTAGTGGAGAGATTCTCCATACCTAATTACAAAGGAAACATGAAAAACTAAAACCGTTTTATCAGAAAGCAAAAATGGAATAAGAATCCGAGTCTACCCTCGAATTTTGCAACTTAAAAATCAAGGTTGGATCGGGTAATTTGAGACCATCACCAGTTCAAGCGGATGGAAACTTGGTGAACGTTCGTCAAACTTTATAACTGCTGGGGTATAAAAAAATCGTTTGGAAACGATTACTTCTGAATTGTCTGCGACACTCACTTCTAGTAGAATGCTATAATCATTTCAAATACACATTTCTCAACAGGTATTCTGTCAAAACTACTCACACTTACGCTAAGAAGTGTTGAGCATATGTTTTAAATTTGCTACTTGAGCTTTGACGTTCAATTCGCACATTGATAAAATTGACTTTGATGCTATCTTTGATCATAAAGAAAAGCATCCCAAAATGGTGAAATATTCAAATGCGTCGTCATCCACCTGAAGTAAATGCCAAATCAAAGCAAGATGCCATGAAGATTAAAAAATCCAGTGAATTTCAGGGAAGGTTGAAATGGAACATAAAGAACAGGATGACAAATATAATGCAAAGTGTCGATTAAACTGAAGATGCGGCTTTGCTGGCGAAACATGCGAGTCTGAGGAAGATGGAGAAGACTGTGGGGAGAGAGACAAGGCAAAAAAAAAACAAGAATCAAGCAGTCGTTAATACATTGCGCGGCAAATCTCTGCAGTTGTTTTCAACTTGCACAAGTACGAGGTCATAGAACTTTTTATAACACGTCAGCAACAGGGAAGAATTGGAAAGACGGTATGCATTGGAGGATTGTTGTTTCGATGTTGAAGGCATGCATTGACCTTTTAAGAGAATGATGTTCTGAGCTGAGATAGTAGTAACACCTGCGTCGTATGACTAGATGGCAGTCTCAGAGTGAACTGGAAAACTGAATGCATGCAACATTTGGCTGTAAAATGGATGGCTGAATTGATTGCTGTTTTGACAACAATTCGAATTTAACCAATCGGTTCAAATTATACCGCAGGATGCGAAAACCATAACATGTTTTGACTTATTGTATTGCCAACACTGAAATAATGAGAGCACCCGATGTTGGTGATTTTAAAATGATGGCTTTTTAAAAATTGGAGACAGACCAACTGACATCAACACTGATCTAAAACATTAAGAATTACTTTCTATCAAATGTCACTCCTCATATGAAATAAATTCGCAGTAAAAAAGAAAGAAACGCCCCAGGGAGATCTGCAGCAGGAAGAAGAAAGACACCAACGACCACGACCACTTCAGTGATTTTGAAATTAAGTTGATGGAATTTTAATAAGTGTCGTATTGGAATGGCATATTGTTACAGCGTTCCAGGCAGGTAATAAGAAGTTAATACAAAGGGAGCATTAGAATTGTGAATAGTTGCGCTTAATGTTCACATTTAGAGTTAAACAGTAAATTGATATTGTTTTCTTTAAACAGTGAAATTTGGCAGTTTCCTGCAACTTATATATTAACAGATTACAAGATGTGCTGAGCTTTTCTGGGTTTTTGGCGTGAATTAACAGAGCGGTCCACTACCGTGCCGAAACAGTGCAGATCAGCAAAATTAGGAATATGTTGTGAGAGCACTCAGAATAGCAAAACATGGGACTGTTCTTTTAATAGAGAGAAACCTTTTTCAGCACAAAGTAGGTGGAGGCTAGGAGAGAAAAAATCCCTGCATGTGGAATGCACGACATATGAGATGGAGATCTTAAGAAATCCAAGGGTCCAACATAGTGGCTAAGAGAACTTCAACATAAATCTGGAAATGGTGAACAATGTACATCAGCATCAAGTATACAACATTTGTTGAACGATTACAGGCGAACAGTTTGATTTGCAACAATGCTCAACTGAAGGAAGTTGTGTCACATACAGTTTGAAGAATCAAACAAGCTGCTTTAAAGCACAAATATATCATAAAATTTGTAAACACTTTGCGGAGCTATGTGGAGTGTGTCTGTTTCTACAACATGCTATCTGATGGCCACGTTTCAGGATATAAATTTGCAATAAGGAGCGTTGCGTTTTCCACCATTGGAAGAATTTCCGTTTGACAGAAGATGAGTATAAAGACACACGAATAGAAGCGAGGTTTGGAAATCTCCATCCAACAATAATCTTGGAAAAATCTAAGTTGACAACATAATAGTAATTGTTAGAGCACCTCAACAGGTTTGGTGCAAGTAGCGTCTGCGTTTCGAATCGTTCATTAGACCGTACTGGAGAAGGGAACCTGAAATGAAAACTTGAAGTTTACTTCCTTCCCACAGTTGCTGCCAGACCTGAGTTTTTCCAGCAATTTCTGTTTGTGTTCCAGCATCTGCAGGTCTTTGCTTTCTTTTAGACTCTCACTGAACTGACCATTAGAGGAGAATGTATGAGCTGTGTGGTGCGCCATTAACTTGGAGATCTGTAAAGATTTATCACAGAATTTATGGGAAAATTTTATTCTGATTGCACTCAGACGGACTATACACAATTGTCATTAATGTGCAGCGGGCAGACAGAATAAAACATGAAATAAAACAGAGGTGTACCATCACGAATACAGATGTAGCTTTAAATTTCATTTAGGAAATTGAAAAATGATAGTAAATGGATATTTCACGCCATTCTTTATCTCCTCTCTGAACTTTCTCTGAGTTAGTATGTAAATGCATGTGTTGGTGCATGAACTCAAGAGCCGGAGCATGAATCCAATCTGTTGGGCAACATACACGGGATCGCTAAGATTTTTGTTTGTATAATTAAAGTTTCGAACTGACCAGTTTAACGAATGTACAACATATGTTATCCACAACAGCATGAAATTGGAGGACAAAGCGAAGAGTAAAATTATGGATTTCCTTCGATTCTTCATTTCAGGGTCAAGGTCGTTTTCCTTTTTCTCGTGACCACGGAGGCCCTTCCGGAGTCGATTGGCTGTTATAATGTTTCTGACAGTCAGAGCGTTAAAGACCAAAATGCACAGTATTGGAATCAGAGGCGTTAGGAGACTGTCAATCCATTCATACACTGTCCAAAACATTGAAGTGAAATAGTCAGGTGTCTCCTTGCAAAACCAAGGCACATTGCCAATGATTATTGAAGGAACAAAAACAAAGTACCACGCAATGGACCTGAAACAACTAACAATGCTCACAGTCGCAATCACCACGTTTGCTGTTTTCTTGTTGCAGTATTTTAGTTTAAGCTTGTGGCAACAGATGGCCACAAACCGATCAAAAGTAAAAGCAACTGTGAACCAAACAGAACAATCGAGGGCCGCAAGAGACAAGACGACTCTTAGCGAGCACACAGGAGTAATGAACAGGAAAGTTATTGGGAAGTGAATGTTGTTGATTCGGTTCAATAAAACATTAAAAATGACGAGCAGTAGATCCGCTGTTGACATTGCCACTAGGTACTGAGTGATACATTCAGAGAGTCCACAGTTCCCTCGTTTCAAAACGACAATTGCCATTAAGTTAACTGCAGAAAATAGAATTAAAGATCAACAGATTATTGGCAGAATGTATTGTCCCTATGGTCGTCCCATCGCAAAAAAAATAGTTTCTAAAAACTTTACTTTGAAGTGGACAAGAATGTGAAAGTTGTCAGTTACTTATCTCCTGCATGCAGAACGCCACAATCTTTCATATAATACGTGAAGACAATAGACTCAAGGTATCAGAATCTGGATGGGCTATAACAGACAGAAATAAACTGTACAATTCGAGTGAAAAGAACACATACGCAAGGAACTGGAGCAATTTACATGTTAGATGTGATCACATCATTATTCCCTGAACCAGGTTTCTTATAATTAATCCTAAGCAAAGGCATTCATCTAGCATAGATCTAGATGCCATCTATCAACCCCGCAGAAAACGAACAGGAAATGACATTACCACAAACCCCAGGAACCCCATTCTGTAGAAAGATATGAATAGAAAGCCGGAGGCAACAGCTTCGCTTCACTTGAGGTCGCCACTGATGATGTTACCTAGCTAGGTAATGAAACGTCTGGATATCAAACCTACAAGCTCAGCGAGCAAACCTACACCCAAGACTTTACCATGATAATTGAAAGTTTGACATCATAAGAACACTGATTGGACGTTTCTGAAGGATTAGATCGGGTGCCATCAACGCTGTCTGACACCTTCCCGAACTAATATACTTCAATTTGGAAGAATCAGTTTTGATTTTGATTATCTTTCATTCGCATTCAAAGCTATGCATTAGCAGATGTTGCACCATTGCTCTTTTGATATGTAACATCTCCTGCTGGTACAGCAGAACTCTGATAATGGTATTTCAGTGCTATTGGGCAAGGCAAATGTTTACCAATGGAATAATATGAAGGGTGTTTTTCTGTACTGGCAGGAGATTTTAGATGCCAAAAGTGCAATAGTGCAAAACATAATCAGACAATGGCGGACAATCTTAAAGCGAATTGAGCATTGGCTGTGACTGAAAAGCGTTTATCTTTGCAAGCATTCTC